>NC_091569.1:39127858-39132858 GCF_042767895.1 Penaeus vannamei | reverse complement strand
GAAGGAAGGAAAGGGAGAGACGAAGGAAGAAAGGAAGGAAGGATGGAAGAGAAGGAAAGAAAGAAGGGAAGGAAGGAAAAAGAGGAAAGGAAGAATGGAAGGACAGATACACAGGTGAATGAATGAAGGAAGCAAGGAAGAAACGAGTGATAAACGAGGAGGTAAGCAAAATCGATAGATAATTAGATAGATACATCAATCGACTAATAGATATGCAGATGTATAATAAAATGAATTAATGAATACGTGAATTGATAGATGAATGAATATCGAAATATTGTGACCGAGCGAATGGGGGAATAGAGAGACGAATGAATAAAGAGTAAAGAGCAGAGAGAAAAGGAAAAAACGCAGATGCTGCAGCTGGTTGTTTACGTCTTCGCAAAGTTGTTTGTTTACGAGAACCTTTTTGTTTTCGTTTTCCTTTTTTTTCTTTCCTCTTTTTTTTTCTCCCTCCCTCCCTCCCTCCCTCTCTCTTTCTCTCTCTCTTTCTCTCTTTCTTTCTCTCTCTCTCTCTCTCTCTCTCTCTCTCTCTCTCTCTCTCTCTCTCTCTCTCTCTCTCTCTCACTCTCCCTCCTTCTCTCTCTCTCTATCTATCTCCTCCTCTCTGTCT
Organism: Penaeus vannamei; assembly: GCF_042767895.1. Lineage (NCBI taxonomy): Eukaryota > Metazoa > Arthropoda > Malacostraca > Decapoda > Penaeidae > Penaeus > Penaeus vannamei. The sequence goes on along the minus strand of NC_091569.1, from coordinate 39,132,245 downwards.
ATATATCTGTACGCCCAAAACACACATACACACAGCCATACACACAAGCACATACACACACATCTATGTATACATATATTCTACATCAAAATATCAATTAAGCTTCTAATATCCTGAATTGTCTCGGAAGGATGAAACTGTTTTATTTTTTTTCCTTTCTTTGTCTTTTGTTTTAATTCTAGCATCACGAGCATACACATTTTCTAAAAAAACAGAAAGAGAGAGAAAGAGAGAGAAAAAATAACAAGCATCGACTTTCCTCAACAAGTTAGAGAAACAAACAAAAGAGATTTATTGTCTTAAGCGTTGCCTGAAGCCTTTCCTAAGAAATATTATTCAAAAATGCCAAAAGAAAAGAAAAGAAAAGAAAAAAAACGGGGAAAAAAATTGAAAAAATCTACGGTCGAGTCGCCATTTTTCACTAACAAGCTGGAACTATTTCGAGGAGAGGAAATTGCAGTGTTTGCATTGTACATCATGTATTTCCAAACGCATTTTCTCTCTGTGTCTCTCCTTCTCGTCTGTTTTGTTTCTCGCATTTTCTGTTTCTGTCTTCTTGCCTTTGTTTTCACTTTCTCTTTTTTTTCGTTCTTGGGGTAAATGTTTTTAGGTCATTTGCTGGTAAAAATTATCGTTTTTTAAAGCGGAGATTAAACTCTTTCTTCCTTCTCTATTTCTTTTTTCTTTGCATTTCTCGTTTCTTTCTTATTTTTGTAGTTTTTCTATTTCCTGATGATTATGATGATTATTGGAAAAGTAAGGTTAATTTTACTATCACAACTACAATTAATGATGATAGTGACATTTTCAACAGCTGTACGAATATGATGATAACAATGATAACAGTAATAATGACAATAATACAAATAATGATGATAATAATGACAATAATAATAATGATATTACAATGATAATAATAACAAAAATAAGAAGTTCAACAATTACAATGATAATAATAATAATGATAATAGTAACAATAATAAAAAGGAATAATGATAATGATAAAAATCACAATAAAAGATAATAACAAGAATCATAATGAAAATGGAAATAGCAATAACAATTATTACGACAGTAATAGTAGAGACGGCAATATATATCACAATAATTATCATAACAATAAAAATGATAACAAAAATAATAAAAACGATAATAATAGAGTAAACAATAATAATGAAAATTTTGATGTTCATGATATTAAAAATGATAATGATCCTGATAATGAAAATAATGATGAAACTAAAAATAACCGAAAGGATGGAAAACGTATAAATGTAAATTACGTTTAATGTGATGTAAGAATGACTATATTTCTCCAACAACAAACTGCAGTTCCTTATTTCTTATCTAATTTGCCTTTATTTCTTTTCTATCCCATTTACATTATTGTTAATTAAAACTGATTATGTTATTGATACAAAATTGTTTGGTGTTATCTGTCAATAATAATAATGATAATGATAATAACAAAAATAATAATTGTAAGAATAAAGGAATAACAGTAATGATAATGATGATAATAATCACAGGAATAATGATAATGATGATAATGATGATAATAATCACAGGAATAATGATAATGATGATGAGGATAATTACGGCGCAATTAGGGCGATTAAGCGTATCAGACATAGAAGAAAAAACGAAATATCGGCCTCTCCTTTTGTGACCTAATTTGTAAATCTTGAAATTCAATCAGTCTGCCACTTCTTCTTCTTTCGTTCAGTTCATGGCCACTCTTCGCCAGTCCTCCTCTTCCTCTCTTCCTCTCTTTCTTTCTTATCTTCATTCTTCTTATTCCCTTTTCCTATTGTCTGTTTCTTTCTCTGATTTTCTCACTTTGTTTTTTTCTGTTTTCCTTGTGGTGTTTCTTCATTTCTCCCATTTCTTTCTTTCTTTCTTTCCCTATTCCCCTTTTCTCACTAGACTCCTCTCTATCTATCCCCTGTCTATCCCTATATCCCATCTCTTTCTATCTCTCCTTATCCTTTCTTTCTCCCCCTATCCCTATGTCCCATCTCTTTCTATCCTCCTTCTCCTTCCCTTCTCCCCCTATCCCTATGTCCCATCTCTTTCTATCTTTCCTTATCCTTCCATTCTCCCCTATCCTCTTTTTATCTCCGCTTCTTCTCCTCTCACCTTCCCTGTTTCCTCGCCCCATTCCCAGCTCCATCTTCGAGTGTGAAATCAAAGACAAATTACTTTTAGATTCAAAGACTACCTTTACCATCACTCTTACGTGTGTGTATGTCTCTCTGTCTGTACGTTTGACTTCTCCTCTTTCGCTTTTCGATCTTGCCTTCATTTTCTTTTGTTTCATTTATTCATTCTCTCTTTCTTTCGCATTCTCTGTCTGTTTGTCTTTCTCTGTCTCTGGCTCTTTCTCTCTCTATATATATCTCTCCTCTCCCTCCCCCCTCTCTCTGTCTCCACCATCTCCATCACCAACACTTATCCTCACCTCCCCCTCTCTGCCCCATCCTCATCTCCCCCATCCACTCTCTCTCCATCCCCCTCTCTCTCTCCACCCTTTCTCCCTCTCTCCCACACCCCTCTCTCTCTCTCTCTCTCTCTCCACCCTCCCCTTCCTCCCCTCATCTCCTCTCTCTCTCTCTCCATCCTCCTTCCCTCTCTCCACCCTCACTCCCTCTTTCTCTCCACCCTTCCTCCCTCTCTCCCACCCCTCTCTTTTCTCTCTCTCTCCACCCCCTCCCTTCCTCTGCCCCCATCTCTCTCTCTCCTCCCCCTCTCTCTCTCAATCTCCCTCCCTTCCCCTATCTCAACCCCTCCCCTCCTCTACCCTCCACCCCTCCACCACCCATTCTCATCTCTCTCTCTCTCTCCATCCTCCTCCCTCTCCACCCTCCTCCCTCTTTCTCTCCCACCCTTCCTCCCCTCTCTCTCCCACTCCTCTCTCTTTCTCTCTCTCTCCACCCTCCTCCTTTCTCTACCCCCTACCCCCTTTCTCTCTCTCTCTCTCCATCCTCCCCCCTCTCTCTCCTCATCCTCCCTCCCCCTCCCCCCTCTCTCTATCTCAACCCCTCCTCCCTCCCTCTACCCCCTCCACCCTCTCCACCACCCATTCTCATCCTCGGCGTTATCACGACAAAGTGCACTCCATCATCTAAAACTGCTCACCGATGGAAAACGTGAATCAAACATGTTTTCAAGGGCTCCTTCGTTCGCGTCTCTCGGATCAATACACCAAAGGCACGGTTCTCTATCAGGAGGAGAGGCAGCGGCAGAGGCAGCGGCAGAGGCAGCGGCAGAGGCAGCGGCAGAGGCAGAGGGAAAAGCAGAGACAACAGCAGAGGCAGCGGCAGAGGCAACAGCAGAGGCAGCGGCAGAGGCAGAGGGAAAAGCAGAGACAACAGCAGAGGCAGCGGCAGAGGCAACAGCAGAGGCAGCGGCAGAGGGAAAAGCAGAGGCAGCAGCAGAGACAACAGCAGAGGCAACAGCAGAAGGAAAAACAGAGGCAAGAGCAGAGGAAAAAGCAGAGGCAACAGCAAAAGCAACAGCTGAGGCAACAGTAGAGGCAACAGCACAAGAGGCAAGAGCAGAGGCAATAGCAGAGGCGAGAGCAGAGGCAGCAGCACAAGAGACAACAGCAGAGGGAAAAGCAGAAGCAAGAGCAGAGGCAACAGCAGAGACAACAACAGAGGCAACAGCAGACGCAACAGCACAAGAGCCAAAAGCGGCGTGTTGTCCATTTTCCTCTAATCTATTACTACCTCCATTGGCTTCTTCTCGAGACTTACGATAAGGCATCAACTCGCCCCCTGGGGTTTTGGGGAAGAGAGGGGGGAGGGGGGAGGGGGAGGGGGAAGGGGAAGGGGGAGGGGGAAGGGGGAGGAGGTGGGGGCAGGGAGGTGGAAGGGTGGTAGGGTGACTTAGTGGGGCATAAGGAAGGGGAGAGGGGGGGGGGGCAGGGGAGGTGGAAGGGGTTCAGCAGGGCTTAGTGGGGGTATAAAGAAGGGGGGGGCAAAGTAAATGGGAGTAATAAAAATAGAGAAAAGGAAAGATTAAGAGAGAAGAAATGGAAACAGAAGCGTGACAGGGTGTCCATGGGGGGGGGGTTGGAGGTGGGGGAGGAGACCTGGAGGGAGGGGGAGGGGAGGGACAGGTGTAGGGGTGGAGGTGAACGTCGAGAAAGGGGGGGGGTAGGGGGGTGAAAACTATCTTGACGTTTCTAGATTTCGTGGATGATATATCATAGATATTAGGGTGATCTGATGCGAGAGATAAAAGAGAGAGAGAGAGAGAGAGAGAGAGAGAGAGAGAGAGACAGAGAGAGAGAGAGAGAGAGAGAGAGAGAGAGAGAGAGAGAGACAGACACAGATGGATAGATAGATAGAGAGAGAGAATGAGAGAGAGAGATCGAAAAGCA
>NC_091569.1:39120358-39122858 GCF_042767895.1 Penaeus vannamei | reverse complement strand
TCTCTCTCTCTCTCTCTCTCTCTCTCTCACTCTCTCTCTCCCTCCTCTCACCTCTCCCCTCCTCCATCTCACCCTCTCCCCCCCCTCTCACCCCTCCTTTCCTCCCCCTCCCACTTCCTTTCTCTACTTCCCTCCCCCTACCCCCCTCATCTCTCTCTCTCTCTCTCTTTCTCTCTCTCTCTCCCACCCTCCTTCTCACCCTCTCCATCCCCCCCTTTACTCCCCCTCCCACTTCCTTTCCCTCCTTCCCTACCCCCTCTCCCCCGCCTCATCTCTCTCTCAAGACAAAAACCAAGACACTCGCCCGTGGAAGGAAGGCGATGCAAACCATCCTCCACAGATGATGCAATAATGTTATGTTTTCGCGCTTGCCTCAAGGATACCAGGGCGAGCGGTGGGTCTGGGAAACCTCCTCTTCGGAATGTGTCGGAAGGGGCTGTAAACAAGGACTTGGGAGTGCTATCGTCTCGGACTCTTGGGTGTGGGAGTGCGTGTGTGTGTGGGGTGGAGGTGGAGGTGATAGGTGGTAGGTGGTAGGTTGTGTGATTTATAGCTCTTATTTTCTCTTTCTTTTTCTCTCTCCCTGTCTTCCACTCTCTCTTTTTCTCTTCCTGTCTTCCACTTTTTCTTTTTCTCCCTTTCTCTCACCGCTCTCTCTCTCTCTCTCCATCTCTATCTATCTATATTATGTTTACACACACACACGCGCACACGCACGCACGCACGCACACACACACACACACACACACACACTCACACACAAACACACACATACACACATATATATTCTCCCCCTCTTCTCCACCTCCCTCCTCCGCTCCTCCTCCGCCTCCTTCCGCAAATTCCTCGGCAGGATCTCAGGTGGAGAAGAAAGCAGCTCTCCTTCGCCACCAATCACCTGCTTGGCGTCGGGGATTCCCCTCATCAATCACCGCATGAACTCCGTAATTACAGTCATTAACCCTTCGACCTTCGCTAATTAATCGCTCAGCCACGGGGTCAGTCCTCCTTGCCGGAGCCTCCACTTGGGACGAAGTGGGAGAGGAATTAAGACATAAAAGAGTCGGGGAGTTGTTTGATCTGCAGGTGCAAATTTTTTCCTTCTGGCGTGCCGGGTATTTTCAACCTTGCTGTGCCTTTCCTCTCTCTTTCTCTCTTTCTTTCTTTCTTTCGTTTCTCTCTCTTTCTATTTTGTTTCTCTCTCTCTCTCTTTCTTTCGGCTCTCTCTCTTTTCATTTTATCTCTTCTTTTTTGTTTGTTTCTCTCTCTCTCTCTCTTTCTTTCGTCTCTCTCTCTTTTCATTCTTCTCTCTCTTTCTAGTTTGTTTCTCTCTCTCTCTCTCTCTCTCTCTTCTTTCTCTCTCTCTCTCTCTCTCTCTCTCTCTCTCTCTCTCTCTCTCTCTCTCTCTCTCTCTCTCTCTCTCTCTCTCTCTCTCTCTCTCTCTCTCCCCTTTCTTCCGTGTCTCTATCTCTATCTCTCCTTTTCTCCCTCCCTTTCTCTTCTTTTTTCCTCCACGCTCCTTCCCTCTCCCCTTCCCTCCGCTTATCTTTCTCTCTCTCCTTATCTCTCCTGCGATAGGATAAAAGGGCGGTGGCAGTGTTAGCATGGGATAAGAGAGATTAGCCAATGTAGCTTTATTCATAGCAGAACTTCGGGCAAACCTCCGCGCGTGTTTGTTTTGGAACCGTCCCTTCTGCAGACTTTTATTCACGTGTGTTAGTGTTTCATGAACAGTCGGGGGGTTCCTTTCCAACTCTCTTTTCACTCCTCGCTCAAACTTCTTGGAAATCGGGGATAAAGTGCTGAAGTTCGTAGCTGCATGTAAATTTGCGTTTAAATAAATGCATGAATAAGTGAGTGAATACGTGAGTAAGTCAACAGATAAATGAATACATAGATTAATAATGGAAGAGTCCGTCATTATATAGTTACAGGATTTGTGTGAGAATGCTAACTGTTGTTATTATAAATGCTTTTAGCTTGTCTTGAAACTACATCCTTTGAAACAAGCAAGTTAAATTGCTCTATTGTACAATAAATAGTTGTATAGAAATCTATGGAACTGCTATGATGCACAAGAAAATATATTGTACAAGAGAAATGTTATGTTGCACAAGGCTGACTGAATGATTTGCACAAAAAGTTATGATGTACAAGAAAAAAAGAAGAAAATGGACCAAAGAAATGTTATGTTCCACAAGACTAACTGCATACGTTGCACAAAAGGTTATGACGTACAAGAAAAATAATATTGTACAAGAGAAATGTTGCGTTGTACAAGACCGACTAAATAACTTGCACACGACCTCCAGCGGGAATGTTGTACGAGCTTTAAAAGGACTTACACTCCAGAAACTAGAACGAAACAAACTCGCCCTCGAACACGGAATGACGTTAAGGCTTTTGTAAACTCAGCTTCAACACTTACTTAGTCTTTAATGGCCTTCATTCGGTATTCCGTTGGTCGATATCCGTGAAAACTCTACGGCCCAAAACCCAC
>NC_091569.1:39112858-39115358 GCF_042767895.1 Penaeus vannamei | reverse complement strand
GGTTTAATCCAAAAAGATTTTCAAATATCCATTCACGTATCATTACTATTTTTATCTATTTATTTATTTTTGAGAGATGTCCTACGATTAAGTTCCTTTTTGTTATGCGTTTTTTTCTCTCTCTTTTTTTTAGAGGCTTAAGAGTTCATTAGCACTGCATTGTCTTTGGTGTTATTAATGGTACTGATAATGTTATACATCAGTGTCTATGCATACACGTGTATGTGCGCATGCTTAGTTTCGTATGCACGCACTGGTAAATATTGCACTGGTACTATCTCACTTTAATATAAGACAAGGGAAAATATCTGTTACCTCGACACAAAAGAAAAACAAAAAACAAGAAAAAAAAACAATTTAGAACCCAAAATAAACAAAGTGTCCCAATCCGCTTCCCCCAAAACAACGAAAAGAAAAGAAAAGAAAAAAAAATAGAACCCAAAATAAACAAAGTGTCCTATTCCGCTCCCCCCAAAACAACGAAAAGAAAAAAACAAAAACAATTTATAACTTAAAATAAACAAAGTATCCCAATTCGCTTCCCCCAAAAACAACGAAAAAAACAAAACAATTTAGAACCCAAAATAAACAAAGTATCCCAATCCACTCCCCCCAAAACAACGAAAAAAAACAAAACAATTTAGAACCCAAAATAAACAAAGTATCCCAATCCACTCTCCCGAAAACAACGAAAAAAAAAACAAAAACAATTTAGAACTCAAAATAAACAAAGTATCCCAATCCGCTTCCCCCAAAAACAACGAAAAAAAAACAAAAAAATTAGAACGCAAAATAAACAAAGTATCCCAATCCACCACTCCCAAAACAACGAAAAAAAACAAAGCAATTTAGAACACAAAAATAAACAAAGTATCCCAATCTGCCCCCCCCAAAAAAAAAACAACGAAAAAAAAAACAATTTAGAACCCAAAATAAACAAAGTGTCCCAATCCACTCCCCCCAAAACAACGAAAAAAAAAAAAAATTAGAACCCAAAATAAACAAAGTATCCCAATCTGCCCCCCCCCAAAACAACGAAAAAAAAATTAGAACCCAAAATAAACAAAGTCCCCAATCCACTCTCCCGAAAACAACGAAAAGAAAGAAAAAAAAAATTAGAACCCAAAATAAACAAAAGTATCCCAATCCACTCCCCCCAAAACAACGAAAAACAAAACAAAACAATTTAGAACCCAAAATAAACAAAGTGTCCCAATCCGCCCCCCCCCCAAAAAAAAAAAAAAACAAGGACAAGAAAAAAAAAAAATTTAGAACCCAAAATAAACAAAGTATCCCAATCCACTCCCCCAAAAAACAACGAAAAAAAAAAAACAATTTAGAACCCAAAATAAACAAAGTCCCCAATCCGCTTCCCCTAAAAAACGACAAAAACAACAACAACAACAACAAAAAAACAACAACAACAACAAATTTATCCGCCAGCTGGACCTCTCTTCGCCAGCGTTCGGGAGGCCTTCGGAGCCCCCTTCTCCGAAACCGAATGACGTAATACAGATCTCGCCGTGTCCGAAAGCTCTAATTCGCGATCTCGTGTGCGTGTGCTCCGCGTTTCATCACCGTCAATCATAATTAGTGGATGTTTTTGTCTTCGTTAATGGGGCCTGGGTTCTCGATATTCGTTATGGAGGTGCGTGCGGTGGCCCCCTTGCTTGGCACTTGCATGATAATATTCGTTCGTCCTTTTATTTTCCTTCCGGTTTGACAGTGGTATAATGGTTATCATATTTTCCTTTTTTGGATACGTATATTTATTCCTTTTTAATACCGGTAATTATTGCAATACCAGGGATGAAATATAATGAGGCAAATTGTATATGAATATAAATGTTTTAGCGTGGTTGTGAAAATTATTACATCCCTTCCTTTTTATGAAACGTGTCAAATGCATTTAATATAAATGTGAACCCTTTTCCACCGTTTTAAAATCGTCATTCGTTTACTGAACTATTGAAATGAATTAGAAAAATATAATGATATGAATATACGCATATGTATTATTCCCACTCTTCCCCCTTCGGACTCATAACCAAAATTGTTGTTGTTAAATTAATAATAATGGAATAAATGATATTCAATATTTTGCGAGATTTTTAAGAGAGTCAACAAACAAACGGGAGATGAAACAAAGGGAATAACAAATAAAAAAAGTGAATTTGTAAAGTGATCATCATTGCTATTTTTGTTGCTATTATGTTGAAAATGGAAAATATATGCAATGTTATAGTAATGTAATGATAATAAAGATAATAACAAAGATGATAATAATAATGATAATGATAATTAATGATAATGATAATGATGATAATAATGGTAATAATAACAATGATAATGATGATGATAGTGATAATGATGATAATAACAATAGTAATATGATAATGATAACAATAGTAATAAAGACGATGATAATAATAATAAAGAAAAATAATGATAATACCAATGATGATACAATGATGACGAAAATAATAGCAATACTGATGAA
>NC_091569.1:39100358-39107858 GCF_042767895.1 Penaeus vannamei | reverse complement strand
AAAACAAAACAAAGACAATAACGGCCGATGTCACCACGAGACAAAATACATCAGAGTGAAATAGAAAGACCCGAAGGAGACGGAATAGAGCTGTCTCACATCTCTATAGAGCCTCGAATCGTTCGTCATCCCCTGGCTCGTTTTTCTCCCGAGAAATGCGTTGGCAGATAGATCAGCGGACTCTACGTGTGTGCGTGGAGGGGGGGGGGGTGAGGGGGGAGAGGGTAGCGGGAAGTTGGGGGGGTAGTGTGTGTGTGTGTGTGGGTGGGGGAGGGTGTGTGTGGGGGAGGGTGTGTGGGGGGGAGGGTGTGTGTGTGTGTGGTGTGTGGGTGTGTGTGTGTGTGTGTGGGGTGTGTGTGTGTGGTGTGGGTGATTTGGGTCCTCGACATGCATGTATATCTATTTATGTGTGTTCGTGTGGGGGAGAGTGTGTGTGTGTGAGAGAGAGAGAGAGAGAGAGAGAGAGAGAGAGAGAGAGAGAGAGAGAGAGAGAGAGAGAGAGAGAGAGAGTGTGTGTGTGTGTGTGTGTGAGTGTGTGTGTATGTGTGTGTGTGTTTTGAGATCCTTGAGAGAGATGTAGAGAGTATTTATGAGAGAGAGAGAGTAGAGAGAGAGAGAGATTGAGAGAGAGAGAGAGAGAGAGAGAGAGAGAGAGAGAGAGAGAGAGAGAAAGAGAGAGAACAAGATCGGAGAATAGAAAACAAGAGAACAAAACGGAAAAAAATCGAATAAGAGAGAAAGAGATCCGAAAAGAGTTGAAAACAAGACCAAAACACACACACACACACACACACACACACACACACACACACACACACACACACACAGAAACCGAATAAAGAGAGAGAGAGAGAAAAAAAACGGAAAGAACTCCACAAAAAAAACAAAAAACAAAAAGCTTTTCACTTGACATGTAAATTCCCATCCATGATTTACACATTGTCCCCCAATTAATGACCCTCCTTTGACCATTTACGTCTCGAGCGCCGGCCATAAACCAAGCTAATTCGTCCTTAACCGCCTCCCAATTTGACCTAACATGACCTAGCTGACCGAGCCTAATCAGATATAGTTACCAGATCGACCTCACTTGCATTGAAATTTAATTCTCGAACCACTCGCACTGTGTCTGGGGTTGGATAAAACAGGATAGGGTTTTAATTGCCTCTTTGATAAAGGAAATACTTTTAGGCCAGACTGGGAAAGAAATGTACAAATGTAGGAGAGTGGGAAAGAGGGATTGTGGAGAGAGAGAGAGAGAGAATGGAAGGAGAGATTGAGAGAGAGAGAGAGAGAGTGGAAAGAGAGATTGAGGAGAGAGAGAGAGAGTGGAAAGAGAGATTGAGAGAGAGAGGATGTAGCGAGGGACTGAGGAGAGAGAGAGAGAATGGAAGGAGAGATTGAGAGAGAGAGAGAGTGGAAAGAGAGATTGAGAGAGAGAGAATGGGAAAGAAATGTACAAATGTAGGAGAGTGGGAGAGAGGATGTAGCGAGGGATTGGGGAGAGAGAGAGAGAGAGAATGGAAGGAGAGATTGAGAGAGAGAAAATGGGAAAGAAATGTACAAATGTAGGAGAGTGGGAAAGAGGATGTAGCGAGGGATTGAGGAGAGAGAGAGAGAGAGAGAGAATGGAAGGAGAGATTGAGAGAGAGAGAGAGTGGAAATAGAGATTGAGAGAGAGAGAGAGGGAAAGAGAGCTTGAGAGAGAGAGAATGGGAAGAGAGATTGAGAGAGAGAGAGAGGATGTAGGGAGGGATTGAGGAGAGAGAGAGAGAGAATGGAAGGAGAGATTGAGGAGAGAGAGAGAGTGGAAAGAGAGAATGGGAAGAGATATTGAGAGAGAGAGAGAGGGAAAGAGAGCTTGAGAGAGAGAGAGAGAGAGTGGAAAGAGAGATTGAGAGAGAGAGAATGGGAAGAGAGATTGAGAGAGAGAGAGAGAATGCAAGGAGAGATTGAGAGAGAGAGAGAGAGAGAGAGAGAGAGAGAGAGAGAGTGGAAAGAGAGAATGGGAAGAGAGATTGAGAGAGAGAGAGAGAAAGAGAGCTTGAGAGAGAGAGAGAGAGAGTAGAAAGAGAGATTGAGAGAGAGGGAATGGGAAGAGAGATTGAGAGAGAGAGAGAGAGAGGGGAAAGAGAGTTTGAGAGAAAGAGAGAATCTTCTTTCTCCTCCCCCTCCCATTCCTCTTCCTATTCTTCCTCAAAATCTCACTCTCTGTTTCCTTCCATTTCCTACTTCTCCTCATTTTCTTCATCTTCCTCCTCCACCTCATCATCATAAGCATCATCACCATCTTCTGCTTCTCACTCCTCCTCCTCCTCTCCCCTCGTCTCCTCCTTCCAACCAGCCCCCGCCCCCCAGCCCTCACACCCCCCCTCACCTCTTCCTTCCTCCTCTCCTCCCCTCCCTCCCCTCACACCCTCCTCACCTCTTCCTTCTCCTCCTTCCAACCAGTCCCCCCCACTCCAGCCCCCCCCCACACCCCCTGCCCCTCACACCCCTCTCCCCCCTCGCCTCCTCCTTCTGACCAGCCCCCTCCCCCTCCCCCCTTCGCCTCCTCCTTCCGACTAGCCCCCCCCCCCCTCCATCCCCCTGCCCTCACACCCCTTCGCCTCCTCCTTCCAACCAGCCCCCCTCCATCCCCCTGCCCTCACACCCCCTCGCCTCCTCCTTCCAACGAGGCCCCCCACCCCTCGCCTCCTCCTTCTCCTCCTTCCAACCAGCCCCCCTCCATCCCCCTGCCTCCTCCTTCTGACCATCCCCCTCGCCTCCTCCTTCTGACCAGCCTCCCCTCTCCCCCTCGCCTCCTTCTCCTCCTTCCAACCAGTCCCCCCTTCCTGCCCCCCGCCCTCACCCCCCCTCTTTGCCTCCTTCCAACAAGCCCCCCCCCCGCTCCCCCTCGCCTCCTCCTTCCGACCACCCCCCCCTCCACCCCACCCGCCCTCACACCCCCCTCGCCTCCCCCCCCTCCCATCACCTCCTTTCGACCAGCCTCCCCCTCCCTCTTCGCCTTCTCCTTCTCCCCTCTCCCCCCCTCCCCCGCCCCCCCTCCCCTCTATAAAATTCGCCTGGCTTGGCCGCCGTGTACACTAGACTGGCTCTCCTCTCGCAGGGACTTAGTGCTTCCTTCCTCTTCCTCCCTCTTTATCTTCTCCTCTCTTATTCCCCTTCCTTTTTTCCTTTTTTCCTTTTTCCTTCACCCGTTCGTTTTCCAGTCGGTTCTGTTCGTTCCTTTGTTTTTTGTTTTTTATTATTTTTATCGAGATTTGTGGCGGTTGTTTTCAATTGGTCTTTTTATTTACACACACATACACGCACACACACATACACGCACACACACACACACATAAACACACACACATGCGCGCGCACACACACACACACACACACACACACACACATACACACACACACACACACACAAACACACACACACACACACACACAAACACACACACACACACGCATATTCCAAATCGATATTAATTCGACACTTAAAAGGTGCAATGGTTACAGCTGTGAACAGTGTCTGAAAAAAACCTTCCAAAAATATTTTTTTACGTAATTTTTAAATATTTATTTTAAATATCTATCTAAATATCTATTTATTTATTTATTTATTTAAATATTTATTTATTTAGTTAGTTAAATTTAAGTGTTTATTTACGTATTTTTTATTTCGAAGGCATATCAATTAAAAAAAAATTATCGTTAAAACTAATAAAGTATTTTTTGAGCCGTGGGCACAGCGGAGTTAGTCATAGGAGACGATTCTGAGCAAGCCATAATAATGATAAAAAAGATGATAATGATAAGAATGAGAATTGGAAAAGTAATATTAGTAACATCAACAATATTGGTAATAATAGTAATGATATTAATCATGATGATGATAATGGTGATAACAACAATAATAATAATAATGATAATAAAGATGGGAAATAACGATAATGATGCTAACATGAAAATAACAACAATGATGATGATAACAATAATAACAATAATAAAAATAACAAGAGAAATAACAAATAATGATGATAATAACAATAACAATAACGATAACAATGATCACAACAACAACCGACCAACCACGCAAAAAATAATACAACCGATGGGCTCCTTCACAAAATGATTACAAAATGATAATTCATCTCATACATTTTATCTCATCCTTTCAGCATTTTTGAAACAACGATGTCATAATTTCATCTTCAGGGACGTGTATGTGAATGAACATGTACGTTTTTACCATGTGTGTACCTGTATCTCTTCATGTGCGTATGTGCGAAGGTGTATGTGGCGCCTATTGTACTTGAATGTGTCTATAAGCATATGATTTATAAGAGCACTGATAATTGGGTCTCGTATAGAGTAGCATAAAGGAAAGAAATGTTTTATTAGATTATGTATCAAACTGACGGAGAAAGGAAGGAGAAGAGGGGGAGAGGGGAGGCTGGGGAGGGGCTGGGAATCCCCCCCCCCTTCCCCCCCACGAAGAAGAGAATGACATAATATCTAAACTACATATAGACTTGACGTGTTGATTACGTCATAACTCACACGGGCTGGCAAGGAACACTCGGCGCACAAACACTCGGTAAATAATCTTCTCTTTGTGTGGATTTGCATAAACATTTGTTGCTTCGGATCATGAATATGGATATACATATTTCTTACGCACGCACACACATACACACACACAAACACGCGCGCACACACACACACACACACACACAAATACACACACACAAACACGCACACACATACACACGGACATGCACACACACAAACACACTCTCACACACACAGTCATACACTCACACACTCAGACACACATACACACACACGCGCGCGCACACACACACACACAGACACACACACACACACACACACACACACATACACAAATACAGACGCACATAAGTAAATGCAGAAAAACAAACAGGCATATATGGATGAATATACACAAACGAACATGCATATAACAAACAGACATACAAAATGAATCTAATCACAAAAAATAAAAATACAACTGCACGCATATACACCTACAATTATTCAGGAAAAGTTGCATTCACATGAATTTCATAAAATTGTAAAACTGCAATTTCCCTCTTTTTATTATTATTATTTTTTTCTTCTTCTCCACATTTATTCATAGGTACTTTATTATCTACTTTGGGTTATTTATCTTGCGCGCCCACAGAGATAAGACATAGTGTGATCGTTTAAACTTTTAGTTGGCTGGGATATCACGCGCAATTTTGTCTTTTGTGTTTTGCCCTCTCTCTCTCTCTCTCTCTCTCTCTCTCTATCTGTCTCTTTTCTTCTCTCTATCTCTGTCTGTCTGTCTGTCTGTCTGTCTCTCTCTCTGTCTCTCTGTCTGTCTGTCTGTCTCTCTATCTCTCTATCTACCTCTCTCTCTCTCTCTCTCTCTCTCTCTCTCTCTCTCTCTCTCTCTCTCTCTCTCTCTCTCTCTCTCTCTCTCCCTCTCCCTCCCTCTCTCTCTATCTCTCTCTCTATCTCTTTTCTCTGTCTGTCTGTCTCTCTCTCTTGCTCTCTCTCTCTCTCTCTCTCTCTCTCTCTCTCTCTCTCTCTCTCTCTCTCTCTCTCTCTCTCTCTCTCTCTCTTTCTCTCTCTCTTTTGTTCTCGCCTTCTCTCTCTCTCTCTCTCTCCTTCTCTCTCTCTCTCTCTCTCTCTCTCTCTCTCTCTCTCTCTCTCTCTCTCTCTCTCTTTTTATATATATATATATATATATATATATATATATATATATATATATATATATATATATATATATATATATATATATATATATATATATATATATATATATATATATATATGTATATATATATATATATATATATATATATATATATATATATATATATGCATATATATATACATATATATATATGCATAAATATATATATATATATATATATATATATATATATACATATGTATATATGCATACTATATTCATACAGTACATACCATATGTATGTGTCTGTGCACAACCTTCCCTTTCTCTTCCCAACCTGCGTCTCCCTCCCTTCCTCCCTCCCCCCTCCCCTCCCCCTCCCTCGTCCCCTAAAACTGCAACCCTTTCATCTTTGTTGACTTCATTAATCGCAAAACAAACTTCACAACCCTGATTTACCTAAGCAGATTTCGCACCGCGTTATGCAAGCAGGCAGCGCCCACCTTTCTTCATAATTTGTTTCGATAAGCAAAGGATTTATCGCCGTATCTCCTGGCACTAATGTGGCACTCTATCAGCCGCGTCTGACACCCTTGTTCTACCTGAGGAACCCATTTCACCTGTCTCTTACATATTGAATACAGCGAACGGCGATGCGTCATTATTATTGCCGCGGGACTGGAACAACAAACGGCGTCTTGAGGTTGTGGATTTCGTTCGTTTTGGGCATTTCATGCGTTTTGTGTATTTCGTGCGCTTTGTGCATTTCGTTCGATTTGTGCATTTCGTTCGTTTTGTGCATTTCGTTCGCTTTGTGCATTTCGTTCGTTTTGTGTATTTCGTTCGTTTTGTGCATTTCGTTCGTTTTGTGCATTTCGTTCGTTTTGTGCATTTCGTTCGTTTTGTGTATTTCGTTCGTTTTGTGTATTTCGTTCGATTTGTGCATTTCGTTCGTTTTGTGCATTTCGTTCGTTTTGTGTATTTCGTTCGTTTTGTGCATTTCGTTCGTTTTGTGCATTTCGTGCGTTTTGTGCATTTCGTTCGTTTTGGGCATTTCGTTCGTTTTGTGTATTTCGTGCGTTTTGTGTATTTCGTTCGTTTTGTGCATTTCGGTCGTTTTGTGTATTTCGTTCGTTTTGTGCATTTCGTTCGTTTTGTGTATTTCGTTCGTTTTGTGTATTTCGTTTTGTGTATTTCTTTCGTTTGCTTCCTTATTTAGATGTCATTTTGTTTGGTTTCGGATGCCTCATCGAAGAATAAGACGAAGAGAGAGAGAGAAACAAAAAATGTTTGTAGCTAATAAAAGAAATGAGCCTGAAAGACGGTTTAGAATAATAGTGATAATGATGAAGATGATGATAATAATCTTGATTATAATGATGATAACAATGATAGGAACCATGATGATAACAATAACAATGGTAATAATAATAGCAATGATAATAATAATGATGATGATGATAATAATGCTAATAATAATAATAGAAATAATAATGCTAATAATAATAATAGAAATAATAATGCTAATAATAATAATAACACAAAAGTAATAATCATAATAATGATGATAATAATAAATATAATATTGATAGTACTAACAGTAATAATGATATAATGACAATCTCTAATGGAAATTCGTCTGCTATCTACTCTGAATCTCTTCTATCTCAAATATCTAACACAAACAAGTCGAATCTCCGAACTGGGCCTAAACCCTAATCACGCACCCAAATCCTCATTTCCAATCAAGATTCTATTCACACCCCAACTAATCCAACTTAAAATCTATCTACATC
>NC_091569.1:39087858-39095358 GCF_042767895.1 Penaeus vannamei | reverse complement strand
AGAGAGTGAGAGTTGTCTGGTAGGGGGGGGTGTCTGGGAGAGGAGGGGAGGAGTGAGGTTGTCTTGGTAAGGGAGGGGGGGTGTCTGGGAGAGGAGGGGGGAGTGTGAGGTCGTCTGGCAGGGGGAGGGGTCTGGGTGATAAGGGGAGGGAGGTGAAGTTTTCTGGCAGGGAAGGGGGGGGGGATGTGCATGTGGAAGAAGGGTTGTCTGGCAAGAGGGAGGGGGTGGGCGAGTGCTTGTGGTAGGGGGTATTGTCTGGTGGGGGACGGGGGGGGGGGAGGGGATAATATGCGTGTGGAAATGGGAGGAGGGGAGGGTAGAGGGAGAGGGGTACGTGTGGAAGGGGGAGGAGGGGAAGGTAGGGGGAGAAAGTTGCGTGTGGCAAAGGGCGTTCTCTGGCATGGGAGGGGGTGGGGGCGGGGGATGACGATGTGGTAGGAGTCTGTCTGGTAGGGGACAGGGGAAGGAAGAAGGGGATGTGCGTGTAGAAGAAGGGGATGTGCGTGTAGAAGAAGGAGAGGGAAGGTAAGAGAGAGATGTCTATAAGGGAAGAAGGAGGGAGAAGGAGGGAAGAATCCTAGGTAGGGGGTATACGTGGGGGAAGGGGAGGGGGTTGGGTAGCTGACTAAAGGGTGGGGTGAGGGAAGGGAAAGGAACTGTGTGAAAGGGGATAGAGGGGGAAAGAAAACCAGAGAAATGTGTGCGTTTGGAAGGGGTAAAAGGAATAGGAGGGGGAGGAGGGAGGGGGAGGGAGGGAGAGAGAAGTAGATAATAATGGAAGAAAAAGAAGGAGGGTAGAATGACAACAGAATGAGAAAAGGAGTAATGAGGAAAAGGTAATCAATGAGAATGAAACATGAAGATAGAATGATAGAAAAGGAGAGAAGAAGAAAATGAACCGTATTCATGTTGACAAAATGCAGAAAAAAGGTATAAATGAGAGAGAACATCTCCACAATACAAGAGATGTATTGACAAAGATATTTCTCGAAGCCGGTCAATTACATCACTTGCATGTTATGAAGATATTCATTATCATTCATTCAAGGGGGTGGGTAGGGGAAGCCGCGGGGTGGGTAGGGGAAGACAGGGGTGGGTAGGGGAAGCGGGGGGTGGGTAGGGGAAGGCGGGGGTCGGGTGAAGGGAAGACGGGGGTGGGTAGGGGAAGGCAGGGGGGATGGGTAGGGGAAGGCGGGGGTGGGGTAGGGGAAGGCGGGGGTGGGTAGGGGAAGCCGGGGGTGGGTAGGGGAAGGCGGGGGTGTGGATAGGGGAAACCGCGGGGTGGGTAGGGGAAGGCGGGGATGGGTAGGGGAAAGGCGGGGGGGTGGGTAGGGGAAGGCGGGGGGTGGGTAGGGGAAGGCGGGGGTGGGTAGGGGAAGGCGGGGGGTGGGTAGGGGAAGGCGGGGGGGTGGGTAGGGGAAGGCGGGGGGTGGGTAGGGGAAGGCGGGGGGTGGATAGGGGAAACCGCGGGGTAGGGGAAAGGAGGGGGAGGGATAATGCGTAAGGAAAAGGGAAGAAGTGAAAGGGTAGAAGGTTTGGAAGAGGGGTAAGAATAAATAGAAGGATAATAAGAACTATAGAGGTAATAATAACAATGATGTCGAGTAAAACAATGAACGCGCCAATTAACAGTAGCAGAATCAAGTATTTATAACAAGAGAGAGAGAGAAAGAAAGAGAGAGAGAGAGAGAGAGAGAAGGAGAGAGAGAGAGAGAGAGAGAGAGAGAGAGAGAGAGAAAGAGAGAGAGAGAGAGAGAGAGAGAGAGAGAGAGAGAGAGAGAGAGAGAGAGAGAGAGAAATAGAAAGAGAAAGCGAAAGAGAAAAAGAGGGAAAAAAAAGAAAGAGATAGAGAGAGAGAAAAAAAAGAAAGATACAGATAGACAGATAGATAGAAACATACACACAGAGAGAGATAAATAGAGAGAACCGTATGAGAACCAGTCCGAAGCAATAGCACGCTGCATACAGTCTCCTCCACACCATGAAATACGAGTGTTGATACAAAAGCAACAACTGCAACAATAACAACAACGTATTTTTTTTTTCCTTTTGCCACCGAGAAACAAAGGAAAACCAACAGAGAGATGATGTAGCACTATATAACACGAGGAAGAAGTGCATTAATGCTGAGTACTTTTCCTCCATAGAAGCCAAGAAGCGAAAGAGGTTATAAAGCAAGAGTTCATATTTGCTATAAAGTAGATTTAGGGTCAAGGAAAGAAAGAAGGTGAGAGGAGAGGAGAGAAACGGATGAGGAGGAGAGAGAGAAATAGAAGAGAGAGGAGAGAAGCGAAGGAGGAGGAGAGGGAGAAACAGGAGAGAGAGAAGAGAGGCGAGTGAGGAGCAGAGGGAGAAGTAGGAAAAAGAAGAGAGGCGAGTGAGGAGGAGAGGGAGAAACAGGAGAGAGAGAAGAGAAGCGAATGAGGAGGAGAGGGAGAAACAGGAGAGAGAGAAGAGAGGCGAGTGAGGAGGAGAGAGAGAAACAGGAGAGAGAGGAGAGAAGCGAGTGAGGAGCAGAGGGAGAAGTAGGAAAAAGAAGAGAGGCGAGTGAGGAGGAGAGGGAGAAACAGGAGAGAGAGAAGAGAAGCGAATGAGGAGGAGAGGGAGAAACAGGAGAGAGAGAAGAGAAGCGAAGGAGGAGGAGAGGGAGAAACAGGAGATAGAGAAGAGAAGCGAGTGAGGAGAGGGAGAAACAGGAGAGAGAGGAGAGAGGCGAGTGAGGAGGAGAGGGAGAAACAGGAGAGAGAGAAGAGAAGCGAATGAGGAGGAGAGGGAGAAACAGGAGAGAGAGAAGAAGAAGCGAAGGAGGAGGAGAGGGAGAAACAGGAGATAGAGAAGAGAAGCGAGTGAGGAGAGGGAGAAACGGAAGAGAGGAAGGTTTGAGGGAGAAGAGGAGAAGGAAAAGGAATGAGGTAGGAAAGAGAATAAGAGCTGGCGAATAAAGTGAATAATAAGAAAGAATAAGATACAATAAAAACATAAAAAAACAAAAACAAACAAAAAACACAGAAAAACAAGCAATAAAAAACAAACAAACAAACAAAACAAAGAGGTATACACAAAAGCGAAGAAGAAAGGCGTCAAACAAGAGACAAAAAAAAAAAAAAAAAAAGAAAGAGAGAGAAGAAGAATGAGCGAAATAGACACACCAGTAGAAGAGTCATTAAAGAAATGACAGCGTGAGAAATGGCATCGTTTGTCATCAGAAAACGTGCAGACGAAACGTTTCTGGCGATGACAAAGACACAGGACGACGGACGGGAGAAAGTGAAGTGTATTGTAGAGGTGTGTCTGCGTCGGAGGAATGGAAGGAACGAAGAGGGAAGGAGATAAAGTGGGGGAGAGGAGGAATTGATAATGGATTTTTTTTTTTTTTTTTTTTTTTTTGTGCATGTGTGTGTATAGATATATGTGTATAGGTAGATATGTATATGTTTAATGTTAGCCAAATATACAAGTGCATTAACATAAGCATAAATACACTCACATACACATACATGCACATAAGCACACATACATACAACCCCCCCTCCCCCCGCCCACACACACACAAACTTACATAAGCACATACACACAAACACACACACACACAAACACAATGACAAACACACCCACACACACACGCACAAATACAAGTACAAACACACAAACTTACATAATCACACACACACGCACACAAACTGACACAAACACACACACACACACACACACACACACAGACACACACACACACACACACACACACACACACACACACACACACACACACACACACACACACACCTCACCCCACCCAGACATGCAAAATCAATACCAATCCAGGAAGTTAACTTAATTCCCTTCCACCCCCACCCCCTCCCCACATCCCTCCCCCCCCTCCCCCTCTCCTACCGCACTTGCAATCATAATGCAATAGATTAATAACACAAGATCTTTGCTTTAAGATGAAAAAGAGATATTTAACAGGAAGCCCCAGTTACTATCTCCTTCCAAGAGGTTGGTTATCTTATATGTCTTGGGTCGGTGGGGATGTGTTACGTGTGTTACGGGTGTGATGTGGATGTGTGTTGTGGATGTGTGATGAGTGTGATGTGGATGTGTGACGGGTGTGATGTGGGTGTGTGATGTGGATGTGTGGCGGGTGTGATGTGGATGTGGGTGTGTGATGTGGATGTGTGGCGGGTGTGACGTGTGTGATGTGGATGTGTGACAGGTGTGATGTGGGTGTGAGCTGTGGATTTGTTACGGGTGTTATGTGGATGTTTTGTGTATTACCTGTGTGATGTGGATGTAAGCTGTGGATGTGTGACGGGTGTAATGTGGATATGTGTTGTGGATGTGGTACGGGTGTGATGTGGATGTGTTTTGTGTATTACTGGTGTGATGTGGATGTGTGTTATGGGTGTGATGTGGATGTATGTTGTGGATGTGTTACGGGTGTGTGTTGTGTTAACGATGTGTGTTAGGATGGTCATAGAATGAGGAAAGGTGAGTGCAATGTCGATAGAATGAGGGAATTGGGGAAAGAATGGTAATGGAAAGTGAGGATGAAATAATGAGTATAAAATAACGAAGAAAGATGAAGCATAAGGATAGAATGATAAAATGAAGAATGAGGACGAAGTAGATAATAATGGAAGAAGAAGAATGAGAGTAGAATGATAACAGGAGAAAATGAATGATGAGGAAAAGATAATCAATGAGAAAAGAAAATGAGAATGAAACACGAAGAAAGAATGATAAAGAAAAGGAATAACAAAGACCAAAAACGAAGATTGAAATGGCGAAAGAAGGATAAAATATATGATAAAGAAAAGGAATGAAAATAAAAATGGAAATGAAGGTCATGAAAAAATTGATAATACGAATACGACAATAAGAATATGATAAAAAAGGAAATAGCGGAGGAGGGATAAAGACATACTAAATAAATGATAAAATAACAAATTAAATAACGTTGGCAGAAGAGGGAGAGAAAGACAAAGTAACGAGATGAAATAAGATAATAGACTTAAATAATCAGTAAAATAAGGGGAAGAGAGATAGAATGATGATAAAAAGATGAAATGAACAAAGGGAGGAAGATTAAATAAATAAAGAAAAAAAGAAGAAGAAGAGATTAGCAGGTGATTAAACGAGAAAGAGAAAGAGAGAAAAAAAAAATATTGATAATAAAATGAAAATTAACCTCCAGATTTTTTTTTTTTTTTTTTTTTTTTTTTTTTTTAATACCGACATCAATATCTATTTATAGATTAATGCATTTACATATATCAAACTTTCATTGTATTTCTGACAAGTAGCTCTGATATTTGAATAGAATTTATATACATATATATATATATATTCCTGAATAAATAAACAGTTTGACATTAAATAAATGTGTGCAAACAAAACATGTAGGCTTATTTACACGAATGCGTTTGGACGCAATGAAATATAAATACGGTATAAATTAAAAAATAATATTGGCTAACTCCACTAATGCATAGATGGAAAGAGAGAGAGAGGAAGAGAGAAAGAGATAGAGATGTAGAGAGAGGAGAGAGAGAGGGGGAGCGAGGGAGGGAGGGAGTGGGAGAGGGTGGGAGGGAGTGAGTGAGGAAGGGAGAGAGGGAAAGAGGGAAGGAGGGAGGGAGGGAAGTGAAGTGAGAGAATGAGTGTGAGTAAGTGAGGGAGGGAGAGAGGGAGGGAGGGAAGGAGGAAGGGGGAGAGGGTGAGAGGGAGTGAGTGAGGAAGGGAGAGAGGGAAGGAGGGAGGGAGGAGGTGAGTGAGAGAATGAGTGAATGAGTAAGTGAGTGAGTAAGTGAGGGAGGAAGGAGAGAGGGGGAGAGGGTAGGAGTGAGTGAGAGAGGGAGAGAGGGGGGAGAGGGAAGGAGGGAGTGAGAGAATGAGTGAGTGAGTGAGAGAATGAGTGAGTGAGTGAGAGAATGAGTGAGTAAGTGAGTGAGTGAGTGAGTGAGTGAGTAAGTGAGGGAGGGAGGGAGGGGGGAAGGGTGGAGAGAGAGGGAAAGAAAGCGGAGAGGGAGGGAGACAGGAGGTAGAGTGAGGGAGGGAGGGATGGAGGGAGGGAGGGAGGAGAGGCTTTCCACCCCTCCTTGCTGCTGAGTTCATGTCACTCTTAGAATAATCTTTACTTGAATCAACGAAAAGTCAAGATGTTCAATCGAGTCTTTCTAGAGTCTATTTCGTATTTAATTTTGCTTCGAATACTTGTTGATTTTCATCGCTTTCATATTTTGTCCGATTCTCAAAATCTGCTTCGTTATTTACCAGTTCTCGTATGCATTCATTTATCTATAAACTACGTTATCTATTTGTTATACATCTTTCAGTATCTCTTCAACAATGATACAGTCTACATGCAACATTGCCAGTCTTGCTTGCAATTGACTTCATCTTTCCCTAAAGTAAGACTACTTAGCAATAATAATAATATCAATAACAACAACAATAATAATAATGATAATAGTAGTGTTAATAATAGGAGTAATATCAGTAACAATGATAATAAGAATGATGGATATAAAAGTGATGTTAATTGTAAAAATGATGATGATGGTGATGATGGTGATGATGATGATGATGGTGATGGTGATGATTATGATGATGATGATGATGATGATGATGATGATGATGGTGATGATGATGATGATGATGATGATGATGATGATGATGATGATGATGATGATGATGATAATGACAATGATAATGATAATAATGGTAATGATGATGATGATGACGATGGTGATGATGACGATGGTGATGATGATGATGATGATGATGATGATGATGATGATGGTGATGATGATGATGATGATGATGATGATGATGATGATGATGATGATGATGGTGATGATGATGATGATGATGATGATGATGATGATGATGATGATGATGGTGATGATAATAACAATAATGATAATAGTGATAATAATGATGATGATGATGATGATGATGATGATGATGATGATGATGGTGATGATAATAACAATAATGATAATAGTGATAATAATGATGATGATAATAATAACAATAATAAAGATAACAGTGATGATAATGATGATACTCATCATCCTCATTGTAAAGTAAAGATAATAAGAAAAATAATGATAACGATAACAATAATGAAGATAATGATAATGATGAAAAAATATTCTGATAACAAAACAACAACAACAACAACAACAACAAAACTAATTAAAATGTTACTAATAACAATCCTATAAGCCATAAGGCATCCCTATCATATGGGCGACGGAATCCCATTGCAGATTTAGTTATTTGCAATTGCAGATAACTATTGTTGTGGAGGAAAATTATTAAATTTCAACATGCAAGACCACATCCAATTCATCTGCATTTTGCAAACTCTTTTGCACGACGTTCAATTCCACTCTTTTTTTTAAGCGTGTAGCTATGTTCATGAATATATATTATATATATATCTTTTTAAAATCATTTATCTCTCTATTTCTTTCTTCATTTTTTTTATTTTTA
>NC_091569.1:39060358-39082858 GCF_042767895.1 Penaeus vannamei | reverse complement strand
CAGAGAGATACAGATAGACAGAGAAAGAGAGAGAGAGAGAGAGAGAAGTAACGTAGGTTGAAAATATAGATTCAAAGAGAGAAAGAGAGAGAGACAGGAAAAAATCAAACTGAGCGAAACAAAAAAACGAAATACATAGATATCAAGCAAAAGATGAAAAAAATAAATCAAACAAAACAAAACAAAGACAAAAAAAGAAAAGAAATCAGAAATGATAACAAATAAACGAAAAACAAAAACAAAACTCAAACGAGCATACTAGAGATCTGTTTCTCTCTTTTCTCTCGCTCACTTCCAGCATTATCAGAGCCCAAGCTGGACGAGAAAAACAGGAAAACGACACAAATAAATGAGCAGAGAACAATTACAGTGAGTGCAGGATTAGCCTCCTCGTCATTTGAAGGATTCTCTTCAACATTTGTTTAAAAAATATATCTATTTGTTCTTTTTTGCCGTCGGTAGTACAGCCGACTTCCGAGAGAAAATGTTGTGTGACACTTGTATCCGGGTGAGTTGCGTCCGCTGTTTGAAAAGGAGATAAACTGTTTATGTTAAAAAAATGTTAAAGGAAATCAACAATGTGTATCAAGAACTGGTTGAAATATAGAGAAATAAAAATTGTTAAAGGAAATATAGAGAAATAAGAATTGTTAATGGAAATCAACAATTTATGTATCAAATCAAATCAAGAACTGGTTGAAATATAAAGAAAATTGTTTAAAACGAATTAGCAACTTGTGTTTTTGGAAAGAAAATCAACAGATACTTGAAACATAATAAGGATAACAGCAAAGAAAACTTTAAAGCTACAAAATTGTTATATAGAGGTCTTTTCACCCTTCATAACCCTACAACCTCTCCATTCCAATCTACAACCTCCTACAACCCAACTCCAGTCTTCATAACCCTACAACCCCTCCATTCCAATCTACAACCTCCTACAACCCCTCCATTCCAATCTACAACCTCCTACAACCCAACTCCAGTCTTCATAACCCTACAACCCCTCCATTCCAATCTACAACCTCCTACAACCCCTCCATTCCAATCTACAACCTCCTACAACCCCTCCATTCCAATCTACAACCTCCTGCAACCCTTCCATTCCAATCTACAACCTCCTACAACTCTCGATTCCAATCTACAACCTCCTACAACCCCTCCATTCCAATCTACAACCTCCTACAACCCCTCCATTCCAATCTACAACCTCCTACAACCCCCTCCATTTCCAATCTACAACCTCCTACAACCCCTCCATTCCAATCTACAACCTCCTACAACCCCCTCCATTCCAATCTACAACCTCCTACAACCCAACTCCAGTCTTCATAACCCTACAACCCCTCCATTCCAATCTACAACCTCCTACAACCCTCCATTCCAATTTACAACCTCCTACAACCCCTCCATTCCAATCTACAACCTCCTACAACCCCTCCATTCCAATCTACAACCTCCTACAACCCCTCCATTCCAATCTACAACCTCCTACAAACCCTCCATTCCAATCTACAACCTCCTACAACCCCCATTCCAACCTACAACCTCCTACAACCCCCATTCCAATCTACAACCTCCCAAAACCCCAGCATTCCAATCTACAACCTCCTACAACCCCTCCATTCCAATCTACAGCCTCCTACAACCCCTCCATTCCAATCTACAACCCCCTGCAACCCCCATTACAATCTAAAACCTCCTACAACCCCTCCATTCCAATCTACAGCCTCCTACAATCCCCATTCCAATCTACAACCTCCCAAAACCCCAGCATTCCAATCTACAACCTCCCACAACCCCCCATTCCAATCTACAACCTCCTACTACCCCTCCATTCCAATCTACAACCTCCTACAACCCCTCCATTCCAATCTACAACCTCCTGCAACCCTTCCATTCCAATCTACAACCTCCTACAACCCCCATTCCAATCTACAACCTCCTACAACCCCACTCCACTCTTCATAATCCTACAACCTCTCCATTCCAATCTACAACCTTCTACAATCCCACCCCACTCTTCATAACCCTACAACCCTTCCATTCCAATCTACAACCTCCTACAACCCCTCCATTCCAATCTACAACCTCCTACAACACACCATTCCCATCTACAACCTCTCCATTCCAATCTACAACCTCCCACAACCCCTGCATTCCAATCTACAACCTCCTTTTTTATCTCGACAAGAAGCCTTCACAACCCCCGCACCTCCAAGCCAACCCAGAGTCTCTTCTCCTTTTTTCACCTCTTGTTAATATTCAGAAGTCACCACAACACCTCAGCTGTTAATACTCCACCTGAGGAAGGGAGTGGAGTGAAGCCCCTGCATCGGAAGTGGGAAATCCTAAGAAGCCCTTCTATTCGTGAACGTTTTTTACTTTTTTTTAAATTTGTTTTTGTTTTTTTATTTTTTGTTTTGTTTGTCTATTTGTCTCTCTATCTCTCTGTCTCTGTCTGTCTGTCTGTCTGGCTCTCTTTCTCTTTCTCTCTTCTTTATCTACTCTCTCTCTCTCTCCTTTATCTCCTCTCTCTCTCTTTCTCCCTCTATCCTTTATCTCATCTCATCTCTCTCTCTCTCTCTCTCTCTCTCTCTCTCTCTCTCTCTCTCTCTCTCTCTCTCTCTCTCTCTCTCTCTCTCTCTCTCTCTCTACTAATATTAATAGTGTTAATGGTAATATTGATAATGATAATAATAATAATGTTTATGTTAATATTACTATTGTTATTATATTCATTACTACCATCATCATTATCATGATCAATCTCATCATCATCAATATCATTATTATGATTATTATCATCACCATGATGATGATGATGATGATGATGATGATGATAATGATGATAATGATAATGATAATGATAATGATAATGATAATGATAATGATAATGATAATGATAATGATGATGATGATGATAATGATGATCTTCATCCTCATATACCTCTCACCTTCATTCATATCAAACATCATATGCCTCTCTGCCTTGTACCAACAGACGGGTATTCATCAGGCAAGGCTGATTTTAAACATTAATTAACAATAGACACTGTAAGTCATTAGCGTTTTCATGACCAAAAAAAGAGAGAGAGAAAAAAAAAAAAAAAAGAAAAAAAAAAAGCTTAATGTATCGGCTGAGCTGCTTCTGAAAGTCATGCCAAATATTGACGGAATTTGATGTTTTTGCTTTCGCTGTTCCTCGCTTTTCGTTCTTTTATCTTGTTCTTTCTCTCTGTCTGGTTTTTGATGTCTGTTTGTTTATTCTTTTCTCAATTTTCATCCTCTCTCTCTCTCTCTCTCTATCTATCTATCTATCTATATCTCTCTCTTCCCTTTTCTCTCGCTACCCCACCGCCCTTTCTCTCATTCTCCCCCTTCAGTTATCTTCTTCTTCTTCTTCTCCGTCCCTCTCTCTTCCTTTTTCTCTTGGCTACTCCCGGACTGCAACTTCATCTATAAGACTAATGAACTTCCTTCTAGTCATTTATGAAATTGTTTCAGCTTCAGCTAAGTTGACGTCAGAGAAATATTAGAAGTAATATTTTTTCCTTTTTCTTTTTTTTTCTTTCCCTTTTCCTCATTTTCCGAAAGCTAACATGATATGCAAATTTCACCAATGAGATTATTGGAATACTTCCCTCCCCTCCTCCCCCCTCTCCTTCCTCCTCCTCATCCCCATATTAGACCCCCTCCCCCCCTCCCCCTCCTCATCCCCATATTAGGTCCCCTCCACCCCCTACACCTCTCCTTCCCTCCCCCCCCATCCCCCCTACTCCCCGCTGGTGGAATACAATCTGAAATTATTCTTGTTTATTACACTCCTAATCATTTGAAGAAACGCTGTTGAGATGTTGACTCCAGGCTCAAGTTTGTTGATCGAGTAATTGTGGACAAGTTGCAAATTGCAGTCAGTGTTAAACAAATCATTTTATGTAAAGTTAATGACTCGAGGCGAAGGAGAGCAGGTTCAGGCAGGGAGAGGAAAGTGTGTTTCGATTGATTTGGAAAATTCTTTACTTGGAATATTGCTTCATTTCTTTGGCGAGTCACTTTAATGATTTTCTAATAGTGTGATTGATATTGAGTAGTTTTGTGTGTGTGTGTGTGTGTATGTACGTACATATATACATACATATATATATATATATATATATATATATATATATATATATATATATATATATATATATATATATATATATATATATATATATATACAGACAGACGCACATGCACGCAACACATAGACACACATACACACACACACACACACACACGTACACACACACAGACACACACAAGCGTACACACACACACACACACACACACACACACACACACACACACACACACACACACACACACACACATATATATATATATATATATATATATATATATATATATATATATATATATATATATATATATATATATATATATATATATATATATATATATATATATATATATATACATATATATATTTATATATATATATATGTATATGCATATATATATATATATGGATGTATATATGTCTATATATATATATATATATATATATATATATATATATATATATATATATATATATATATGCATATATATATATATATATATATATATATATATATATATATATACAAACGCACACACAAACACACATTCGCATGTATTTCTTAATCAATAGAACATTTTTCGGTAGTATACATAACCATACGTATCAGTGTATCAAAAAATAAAAAATTCACCACCCGACACAGCCCTTCTCTCACCCCAGATAAATCAGATTATGAAAATAAATAAGCATAAAAAAACATAAATGATTGTTCTGTTGAGATCAAAACATCAAAGGAGAATATTTCATTTAATCTAGATTATTATGATAGCGTTGCATCATGATCAAAGGCCAGTGTTATTATGATAATGATGCTGACTTATTGTTTACTGACGGTTGTGAATAGGCATCGTCTGTCGCTGTACTCAGTAGCAGTGTATATCTATAGCATAATTAGGATGGTCAGTCGCAGTGCATTTAGAATACGATGGAATCAATACTCATGTGTTTTTTGTTGTTGTTTTGTTGCTTGGTGTTAGATATTGAGTAGTTTTTTTTGTCTTGCTTTCTCTGTCTCTGTCTCTGTCTCTCTCTCTCTCTCCCTCTCTCTCTCTCTCTCTCTTTTTTTTCCGTTTCTGTCTTTCTGTTTGTCTGTATGTTTATCTGTCTGTTTATGTCTCTGTCTGTCTGTCTGTCTGTCTGTCTCTCTTTCCTACCTCCCCCCCTCTCTCCCTCCATCCCACCTCCTTCCCTCTCTCTTTCTCTCTCTTCCTCTCTTTCCCTCTTCCTCCCCCTCTCTCTCTCCCTCCATCCCACCTCCTTCCCTCTCTCTTCATCTCTATCTCTAACCCCTTTCCTCCATCTCTCCATCTCCTCATCCATCTCTACACCCCATGAGCTTTCCTGATATCTATCTATGTCTATCTATTTTCCATCACTATATCTTTAGCCTCTCCCCCTCCCCCGCTACACCCTCTCTCTCCCTCTCCCTCTCCCTTTTTTCTCTGTTTCCCTCTCTTTCATCCTAATTTGGTAAATTAATCTGCTTGTATTTATAATTGAATGGAATTATATTATCTGTTGTTTATTTGCAATCTTTATCCCCGGAATTGATTATGAAAAAGAAAAAGAAAAAAGAAAAAAAAACATTACTGGGGCTGATTCTTTTTTTTTTGTCTCCTCTCTCCCTCTTTCTTTATTCTTCTCTGCCTCCTCTTTCTGTTCGACCAATCCTCTGTTTTTTCATTGATATATCATTTTCTCTCCCCTATTCATTCTCCCACTCTTTCTCTCTATCTTTCACCCCTCTCATTCTCTAACTCTATCTCTCTTCCTCTCTCATTCCTAATCTCGACAAACCTATAAAAATCATTTAAAATTACCCCTATAAAGATAAAACAGAAGAAGAAGAAGAAGAAGAAGAAAAGACAAAAAAGAGAAGAAAAAAAACATGGATATAAACATGAAAATTCCTTTCAAACTCTTTCTTGTCAGACCGATCAAAGGCGACACATTTCTTCACATTTCCCAAAGTCAATTTTGGTAACCGGCGTTCGAAATTATTCACGTCAGAAACCATTTTATTCCCGTTTATAGAACTTTTTTTCCCTTCTCAAAATCTTTCTCTCCACTCTTCTTTTTTCCTGTTCCTTCCTTTCCTTTCTTTTTTTCCTGTTCTTCTCTCTCTTCTCTTCCTTTCATCCTCTTTCTGTCCTTCCCCTTCCTTTCGGCTATCCTCTCTATATACCTTATTTCCCTCTCTTCCTCTTTGTCTCCTCTCTCTCCTCCATTCCTCTCCTTCTCTCTCCCTCTCCACCTTTAGCTTTTCTCTCCTCACTCCATTCCTTCCTCTCCCTCTCCTCGTCTCCTATCATCCCTTCTCTTCCTATCCTTCCCGTTTCTCCCTTCCCCTCTCCTCATCCCTCTTCTTCCTCATCCTTCCCCCCCTCTCTCCCTTTCCTAATCCCCTAATTCTCTCCCTTCCCCTCTTCCCTTTCCCTCTCTTCTACCTCATCCTTCCCCCTCCTCTCTCCCTTTCCTAATCCCTCCCGCTACCCCTGCCCCTCCACCCCCACCCCCGCACCCCCTCCGGAACCCCCCCACCCCACCCCCCCAGGGAACCAACCGCAACACTTTGAAGGGAATCTTTTAATCTTTCGAGTTACTTTTAAGAAGGAGACGAGGCTACTCTGACTGACTGGCTGACTGGCTGACTGGCTGACTGACTGGCTGACTGGTTGGTTGTTTGGCTGAGAGATGGCGGGGAGGTGGGGGTGGGCAGGTGGGGGTGGGAGGGAGAGGGGGAGGGAGGAGGGTTGGGAGGGAGGAGGGAAGGAGAGAGAGAGAGAGGGAGGGAGGGGGAGAGGGAAGGAAGGAAGGGTAGGTGGGGAGGAGGGAGGGAGGGAGAGAGGGAAGGAGGGGGAGAGGGAAGGAGGGGGTTAGAGAGGGAGGGAGGGATGGAGAAGGAGAGAAAGAGGAGAGAGGAGAGAGAGAGAGAGAGAGAGAGAGAGAGAGAGAGAGAGAAACAGAGAGAAACAGAGAGAGAGAGATACAGATAGATAGACACACAAAGAAACAGAGAAAGAAAGAGAAATACAGACACAGACAACCAGATATTCAACAAGAGTAAAGATAGCGAGAGAAGGACAGCGATATCCTGGAGAGGAAACAGAATATGCAAAAGACAGTCCACAAAACAAGGTTAAAAGTGACCAGAGTTTCAAGTGAGTAGAAAATAAGGGAAAAAAAAACGGGAAATGAGACGAAATGTGCCGATTTTTTCCCGTTGACAGGGAGGTGGAACGATGAACTAGACACACACACAAACGGACTCAAACACACACACGCACTCAAACACACACACAAACAAACACACACACGCACTCAAACACACACATACACGCACTCGAACACACACACACAAACAAACAAACTCATACACACACAAGCAAATACACACACATAAAAAACACCCATGCACACAAATAAGCACACACACAAACACACAAGCACACGCAAACAAACACACAACCACACACACGCACACACAAACACACATACACTGAGCATACAGAGAAGAAGAAGAAGAAGAAGAAGAAGAAGAAGAAGAAGAAGAGAGAGAGAGAGAGAGAGAGAGAGAGAGAGAAAGAAAAGAGAGAAAACACACTCAATGATATAGCAAAACCGACAAATGATAACAATAATAATAATAATAATAATAATAATAATAATAATAATGATAATAATAAAATACAACAGACAAAAAAGAATAAAAGCACAGCCTCACAGAACGCCATTCGCGATATAGAAAGAATCAGCAATAAGGTACGAATCATACTCTACTCGTTAACGTAATTAACCATAAAAAAAGGACACACTTCACACTGCAATAACGCGACCAGAGGGTCTTGGCGCGGAGTAGAAGATCACAGGACCTGACAAAGCCTGGCGTGTTTTGAGAGGAAAATTTGATTAAAACCCATCCCTTCAGAGGGCTTCGAGCAGGTTCTCAAATATTCACAGGGTTAGTATTTGCATAATCTACCATGTGGCGGAGAGATCAGACTTAGGAGAAGATCTACTTTCTGTTCCTCTTCTTCTCTCTCTTTCTTTCTTTCTTTCTTTCTTTCTGCTTCCTCGTATTCTCGTTTCGTTCTTTCTTTATGATGTTTTGCTCGGTTTTCTCTCTTTACTTTCGTCTGCTTTCCAGTCCGTTGCACCTTCCGGGTCCACTCTGCGCCCCCCCTCTCCCCTCCAAGTTCCACTTCTATCCCCCCTTTTTATTCTTTCTCTCTTTCTCCCTTCTTCTGTTTCACTCTCCAACCCTCTCGTTCCACCTCCCATACCTCTGTTTCCGCCTCCCCCCCTCCTGTTCCACCCTCTTCAACCTTCTCATTCCTCCTCCCCCCCCCCTACCTACCGTTCTACTCTCTCCATTCCACTCCACTACCTCCTCTTTCCCCTCTCCTCTTCCTATCATCCCCCTCCCTCCCACCTCCCCGTTCCCCTCCCACCCCACCCTCTCACCCCTACCTTCCGTTCCTCTCCCACCCCTACCTCCCGTCCCCCCTCTCATTCCTCTTCCCCCTCCTCCCCTCCCACCACCCCGTCCACCCCTACCTCCTCTCCCCACTCCCTCTCACTCCTTCCTCCAACCCCTCTCACTCCTGCCTCCCTCTCACTCCTACCTCCTCCTCTCACTCCCCCTCCCACCCCTCTCACTTCCCCCTCCCTCTCTCCCCCACCTCCCGTTCCCTCTCACTCCCCCCTCCAAACCCCTCTCACTCCCCCCTCCTCCCTCTCCCCCCCCTCCCCCCACTCCCGCTGCTCCCCTCGATCTCATAATATGTTTTAATATACTTGGCGGAGCTCGAGCTGAGTGCCCGCTGGCTGCCCAAAGCTCAGCCCTGAAAAGTAGTTCTATTTTATCTTATATTTTATTTTTTATTTTTTTCTTATTTTTTTTTCTTTTATTTCTTATTTCTATTTCTTGTTTCTTTTTTATTATTTTTTGGTTTTTGTTTTTTCTCTTATTTTCTTTTTTTCTTTTTTCTTTTTTTTCTGTATTTTTTCTTTCTTTCTTTTTTTTTGTATTTTTTCTTTCTTTCTTTTTTTCTGTATTTTTTCTTTCTTGTGTGGATCGTTTCTTTTTCATTGATAGATTTTGGAGATTTATTTTTGGAGAAGGTGAGGCAGAAAATAAAGGAAGAAATGTAGAGAAAGAAATAGAATAAGAAAAAGGGAGATGAAACAGCACACAAAGAAGAAGAAGAAAAAAGAATAGGGGAAGAAAGAAAAGGAAGAGGACAAAGAAATATTAAAAAATACAAAAAAAAGGGAGAGAAAACAAAGAAGCAAGCAAGAAAGAAAGAAAAAACGAAAGGGGGAAAATAATATACCAAATAAGAACCATGCAAAATAAAATAGCAAAAAACACAAAACGAATCGATTAGAAAAGAAAAAAAACGATACGAAAAAAAGGAAAAAAACAATAATAATAATAATAATAATAATAATGATAATGATAAAAATAATAATAGTAATAATAATGATAGTAATAATAATAATAATAATAATAATAATAATAATAAAAACGATACGAAGCAAAAGAAAGTAATAATAATAATAATAATAATAATAATAATAATAATAATAATAATAATAATAACAAACAATAATAACAAATGCACCAACAAACAAAAACAAGCGAACCACAAACGGACAAATACCCCCCCCCCAACCCTCCCCCCCCCAAAAAAAAAAAAAAGAGAGAGAGAAAGGGGTGAATAGCGGAAGGAGACGCTGAACGCGAACAGACGTCGGCGCCCAAGACCGCCCTGTCGCCAGCACACTCGCAGGAAATAATAAGCACCCAAGGACACCGAGCAACAGAGACAAAGAAACACACATTCTCGATAGACAGGTGAAGAAGAGAGAGAGGGGGGGAAGGAGGGGGAAGGGAAGGGGAAGGAGAGGGAGGGGCGGAAGGGAGAGGGGGCGTCGACCGTAGGAGTCTGGTGGAGACAGCTGTATTGTCTTTGCATGTGTGTGTGTGTGGGGGATAGGAGGAGGGGAGGGAGGGAGGAAGGGGTGGGGAGGGAGGGAGGTAGGGGTGGGGTGGGGTGAGATGGGGGGGGGTAAGTGTGTTTGAGTGTGGGTGTGAGACAGAGAGCGAGAGAGAGAGAGGAGAGAGAGGAGAGAGAGAGAGAGAGAGAGAGAGAGAGAGAGAGAGAGAGAGAGAGAGAGAGAGAGAGAGAGAGAGTATGTGTGTGTATGTATGTTTGTTTGTGTGTGTGTTTGTATGTGTGTGTGTGTGAGGGTGTGTGTGTGTTTGTTTGCGTGTGTGTGTGTGTGAGCGTGTGTGTGTGTTTGTTTGCGTGTGTGTGTGTGAGCGTGTGTGTGTTTGTTTGCGTGTGTGTGTGTGAGCGTGTAAGTGTGTTTGTTTGCGTGTGTGTGTGAGCGTGTGTGTGTGTTTGTTTGTGTGTGTCTTCATATGCAGGAACTCTGCAATGATAGTCATGCTAACACATTCATAGTCTTACAAACATAATACCTTAAGCCAAAGACACATGTTTGATTTCTCTTTCACAGTTTGTTGCTATGTGGAATTACGAGAAATCAAAGGAAAGTGGACTATAAAGGAAACTGTAATAAATAGCATGATAATCTCAAAACGCATCTAGATATAAAAGTGTTATGCATGGCGAGGAGAGAGAGGGAGAGAGAGAGAGAGAGAGAGAGAGAGAGAGAGAGAGAGAGAGAGAGAGAGAGAGAGAGAGAGAGAGAGAGAGAGAGAGAGAGAGAGAGAGAGAAAAGAAAGAAAGAAAGAAAGAAAGAAAGAAAGAAAGAGAGAAAGAAAGAAAGGGAAGGAAAGGGAAAGAAAGAGAAAGAAAGAGAAAGAACGAGAAAGAGAGAAAGAAAGAAAGAAAGAAAGAAAGAAAGAGAGAGAAAGAAAGAGATAGATAGAGATAGATAGATAGATAGATAGACAGACAGATAGATAGAGAGATAGATAGACAGATAGATAGATAGAGAGATAGAGAGAGATCTAAGCAGTCAGAAACAGAACCAAACAGACATCGAACAGAAAGAGAAGGCAAACAAAGAGAGAGAGAGAGAGAGAAAAAAAAAAGAAGAGCGGAGAGCCGTGAGAGAGAGAAGCAGACAAAGGCTTCCTAGAACAGCATAAAGCCTGTGACAGTTGTTCAGGACGTGGAACAGCTTCCTCACAATACCTCATTTACAGCAGTGTGACGTGTGAATGATAGTGGGGTTGCTGGGCGGCCGTGCAAGGGACAGAGCTCTTAACTGAAGATGGCACCATTTCTAGCATATCTTGGCTCTCGTCTGCTTTATTATCATCGCTTGCTAGGCGTAAATATCTAGATATAAGAGTGTTGTGCATAGCGAGGAGAGAGAGAGAGAGAGAGGGAGGGAGGGGGAGAGAGAGAGATAGAGATAGATAGATAGAGAGAGAGAGAGAGAGAGAGAGAGAGAGAGAGAGAGAGAGAGAGAGAGAGAGAGAGAGAGAGAGAGATGCAGATAGATAGAGATAGATAGATAGGTCGTACAAGGGACAGAGCTCTTAAATGACGATGGCACCATTTATGACATATCTTTTCTCTCATCTGCTTCATTATTATCGTTTTCTAGGCGTAAATATCGTTCTTTTTTATTACGGTTGGTCATGTTATTAATATTTCTTTGTTAATACTATTAATAATATTTCTTTGTTAATACTATCCTGGTAAGTCCTGAAGATGTCATTTTACTGTTGTAGTTTTAATTTTATGGTTCATTTTTGATATATTACTTGGATCTAATATTATTCTGATTATTACCTTGACAGTTATTGTAAAGGTAATTCTTTTTATGATGATAAAGGTAATAAATATTTCTATGGTGATTTCTAGTGTCGCTGCAAGGGTCAGTATATCTTATACTATCACTACCTATTGTAATAAATATCGCCCTTAAGTTATCATTATGAATATAGCTGTCACTGTTAAGGTTATTTGATAGCATTGTAACTTACTTTTAATTTCAAAGACATATGTAAATGCAATATTTCTCATTACACTTTTTCTGTGACTAGATTCCGTCCTTATAATTACTACTACAAAATAACTTTTGATAATTACACCTTTTCTGTGACCAAAGTCCGTCCTTACAATTACTACTGCAAAAAAAAAAAACTTTAAAAAATTACACCTTTTCTGTGACCAAAGTCCGTCCTTACAATTACTACTACAAAAAAAAAAAAAACTTTTAAAAATTACACCTTTTCTGTGAACAAATTCCAAAATTACTCCTACAAACAATAAAAAAAAAGTTACACCTTTTCTGTGACCAAATTCCAAATGACTACTACATTTTTTTTTATTTCTTTATTACACCTTTTCTGTGACCAAATTCCAAAAAGACCTTCAAGACCAATGCCATGTCCATAGTTCCCGAAGGGTTAAATATCACCTCGAGAAAGGCTCCCTCTGCCATGACAGCCGACGGGTCCTTCCTTGACACGGCAGAGGCGGGCTACCTTCATATTCATGTTGACACATATTTAATGTTATTCCTGCATCCACGGCCATCGCGGCGGATATGGATAAATAAGAGATAAATGCCATGCGCTTGACTTCATGGAATTAGCTAATGTATTTTCACAGTCACATGAGAGAAAGGAAGGTTAAACAAGTCAGATGCTTCATACGGTATTACTTCATGTATTTGTAAAGGCATATGTATATATATATATATATATATATATATATATATATATATATATATATATATATATATATATTTATATATATAGTTATGTGTGTGTGTGTGTGTGTGTGTGTGTGTGTGTGTGTGCACATGTATATGTACACACACACACACACACACACACACACACACACACACACACACACACACACATACAGGCAAATAACTATATAACTATAACTATAACTATATATATATATATATATATATATATATATATATATATATATATATATATATATATATATATATATATATATATATATATATATTCATTTATTCCTATTCTTATCCATACGGCGAAGAGCAGACCAAGAAGGCGCCAGCGACAACAAACACGACTCACCCGACAGATGGGCGAGCACCTCCACCCCGGGCGATGGTTGGGGGTTGCGGTCCGTCACGGGGTAGATGATGGGCACGACCCTGGCACCCCTCTGCGTCACCACCGTGCCCAGCTGCTCCACGTCGAAGGGCACGAGGGGGATGGGGGAGCCTGAGGTGATGAGCAGGATGACCCCACCGGAAGCACTGCGCTGGTCGATGTCGCCCTCGAGCATCTGTGGAGGACGAGGTGGAGGTGGGGAGTGAGTTGGGTGGTTGGTTGGTTGGTGGGGGAGGTGGGGATGGGGAAGAGTGGGAAGAGAGAAGAAGAAGAAGGATAGGAGGAATAAGAGGAATAAGAGGAAAAGCGTCTGTGCTGGAGGTGGAGTTGGGGATGGAGGAGGAGGAGGATGTGGAAGAGGAGGAGAGAGAGAGGGAGGAGGGGAGGAGGAAGAAGAGGTGGAGGAGAGTGAGAAGGAGTGGGAGAGGGAGAGGAGAGGTGGAGGGGAGGAGGGGGAGGAGAATGAGGTGGTGGTGGAGGAGGAGGAGGAGGAGAATGAGGTGGAGTTGGAGGTAGTGGTGGTGCAGGAAGAGGAGGAGGAGGAGCAGGAAGAAGACGAAGAGTAGGAAGAGCAAGAGGTGCAGAAGGAGAAAGAGGAAGAGGAGGATGGTAGATGTTGGTAGAAAACTAAAAACTAAGAAGAAGAGAGATAATAAGGAAATGGAGAAGGCGGAAAAGAGAGAGAAAACAAAGGAAAAGAGAAAAGCAACAAGTAGACAGAACATTCACACAGATGAAACGATATGAAACGCAACAGACATTTTCCATTTAATATAAATCACATAATGTTGACGAAATAAGAAAAAGGCCATTTCTCTTTCCCTTATTATTGAATGAGTATTTAATTTCACGACTTACATTAACTATGGTTGATGTTTGCAATTAAAGTAGGGTTGCTATTGTTATGATTTTTGAATGACTGAATGTAAAAGTGAGTTTGATATGAATATGATAGATATTCGGTGCATGGAAACTATTCTGTTGTGAAGTATATTTGAGTAAATGTACGAATAAACGATGAAGTAAATATAAACTCTTTAAATGATTTAAATTAACAGCTCTTTCTATTTTCTCCCTTTTTCTCTCTAGCTCTCTCTCTCTCTCTCTTTCTCCTCCCTTCTCTTTCTCTTTCAAATTCCTTCTCTCTCTCTCTCTCTCACACTCACTCCCTCCCTCCCATCCCTTCCCTGACTCTCCCTCACCCTCCCACCCCTCTACCCCCTCTCCCTCCCGCTCCTTTATCCCCTCTCACCCTCACCCACCCTCCTTCCCCCTCTCCCTCACCCTCCTACCCCCCTAACTCTTCTCCCTCTCCCTCACCATCCTACCCCCCTAGCCCCTCTCCCTCACCTCTCTATCTCCCTCTCCCTCCCACCCCTCTACCCCCTCTCCCTCACCTCTCCCGCCCCCTCTCCCACCCACCCCCTATCCTGTCTCCCTCACCCTCCCACCCCTCTACCCCCTCTCCCTCTCACCCCTCTATCTCCCTCTCCTCTCTCCCTCCCACCCCCTACCCGTCCCCGTCTCCCTCACCCCCCTCTACCCCGTCTCCCTCACCCTCCCACCCCCTACCCCGTCTCTCTCACCCCCCAATCTCCTCTCTCCCTATTCCCTCTCCCACCCACCCCCTACCCCGTCTCCCTCACCCCCCCTTTCTCCCTCTCTCTCTCACCCGCCACAGCCTCCCTCACCCCTCTTTCTCACTCTCTCTCTCACCCACCCCCTCCCTCTCACCCCCAATCCCCTCTCTCTCTCACCCCCAAACCCTTCTCCCTCACCCCCCAATCCCCTCTCTCTCTCACCCTCACCCCTCTTTCTCCCTCTCTCCCTCACCCGCACAGCCTCCTGAAGTCCGCAGATGATGCACTTCTGGCTCTGGGCGATCCTCGAAGGGTTCCTGGGCAGGGAGGAGGTGGCCAGCCTCTGCCGCTCGTCCAGTGTCTCGGGCGTGGGCGTGAGGGGGAGCTTGGTGCGGGCGGTCTGGTCGAAGAGGACCACGCCCACTTTGGAGCCAGCTGGGACGTCGTAGACAAGGAGTTTGCGAACGGCTTTGCGGAGGAATTCCCATCGTTTCTGTGAGAGAGAGAGAGAGAGAAGAGAAAGTTAATGATGGTTTATAATGGTAAAAAATGTTATCATAGTTATTATTATAGGTTATATTATAGTTTGTAGAAGAGAGAGAGAGAAAAAAAAGTGAGTGATGGTGGTTTACTAAGGTAAAAGATATTATTATAGTTATTATTACAGCTTATATTATAGTTTATAGAAGAGAGAGAGAGAGAAAGTTAATGATGGCTGTCTATCGTTTCTGTGAAAGAGAGAGAGAGAGAGAGAGAGAGAGAGAGAGAGAGAGAGAGAGAGAGAGAGAGAGAGAGAGAGAGAGAGAGAGAGAGAAACAGTTAATGAGGGTTTATCGTTTCTGTGAAAGAGAGAGAGAGAGAGAGAGAGAAGAAAAGTTAATGATGGTTTATCGTTTCTGTGAAAGAGAGAGAGAGAGAGAGAGAGAAGAAAAAGTTAATGATGGTTTATCGTTTCTGTGAAAGAGAGAGAGAGAGAGAGAAGAAAAAGTTAATGATGGTTTATCGTTTCTGTAAAAGAGAGAGAGAGAGAGAGAGAAGAAAAAGTTAATGATGGTTTATCGTTTCTGCGTGAGAGAGAGAGAGAGAAGAAAAAGTTAATGATGGTGGTTTATAAAGGGAAAAAATATTGTTATAGTTTATATCATAGTTTATAGAAGAGAGAGAGAGAAAAAAAGTTAATGATGGTGGTTTATAAAGGTAATCTTTTTTTATTATAGTTATTATCATAGTTTATACTATAATCTATAGAAGAGAGAGAGATTTTTTTTTAATGATCGTGGTTTATAAAGGTAAAAAAATATTATCATAATTATTACTATAGTTTATATTATAGTTTATAGAAGAGAGAGAGAGAGAAAAAAAAAAAAGTTAATGATGGTGGTTTATAAAGGTAAAAAATATACCAGTGTTATTATAATAGTTTATCATTATCATAATTATAGTAATCATTATAATTATTATACTATAATTATTACTATCATTATCATTCTTCTTATTATTCTGATTCTAATTACAATGATGGCATTGACGATAAAGACATTAACATCAATTACGTAAATAAAAAGTAATAAAAATGAAAACAAGAACTCCAAAAATGAGAGAGAAAAAAAAAACAGTAACAACAATAACAAAACAATAATAATAATAATAAAACAATTGGCATCACAATTACAGCAGTCAGTGTTGCCATAACCCTACGCGCGCTTTGTATTTCCCAAAGCTCGTGTATCAGAGTTAAATGTAAATTTTTCTTTCAATTTACATTCCTATAATGATGAAAGTGATGATGATTGGAATTATTCGCATCAGTGATTGTCGTGTCTCTTTGTTATTTCGTCATCACGTTTTCATTCGTTTGGCAAGCGATATTGCAGACTACGATTTTTGCGTGTGTGTGTTAGAAAAGAGAAGAAAAGCAAAATGTTTATATCTATCTATCTGTCTATATCTCTAAATCCATCTCTAAATCTATATCTATCTATCTGCCTATATATATCTCTAAATCCATCTCTAAATCGATATCTATCTATCTATGTCTACCTCTAAATTC
Source organism: Penaeus vannamei (assembly GCF_042767895.1). Lineage (NCBI taxonomy): Eukaryota > Metazoa > Arthropoda > Malacostraca > Decapoda > Penaeidae > Penaeus > Penaeus vannamei. Next base: position 39,066,008 of record NC_091569.1, on the reverse strand, counting down.
ATTTCTAAATATATCTATCTAAATCTATACCTCTGAATTCATCTCTAAGTGCATCTATATCTATCATTGAATCCATCTCTATATCTATATCTATCTCTGAATCCATCTCTTAATCTATATCTATCTATATCTATCTCTGAATCCATCTCTAAATCTATATCTATCTATATCTATCTCTGAATCCATCTCTAAATCTGTATCTATCTATATCTATCTATATCTATCTCTGAATCTGTATTTATCTATACCTATCTTTGAATCCATCTCTATATCTATATCTATCTCTGAATCCATCTCTTAATCTATATCTATCTATATCTATCTCTGAATCCATCTCTTAATCTATATCTATCTATATCTATCTCTGAATCCATCTCTTAATCTATATCTATCTATATCTATCTCTGAATCCATCTCTTAATCTATATCTATCTATATCTATCTCTGAATCGATCTCTAAATCTGTATCTATCTATATCTATCTAGATCTATATCTGAATCCATCTCTAAACCTATATGTCTCTGTCCATTATCTGTATTATCTGCGAATGTTTTGAATGAGACTGGATATCTTCACAATACGAGAGATGTATTTGACCGGTTTCGATTACGTCTCCATCAGAAATAAATGTATTTCCGATGAAGACGTAATCGAAACTGGTCAAATACATCTCTTGTATTGTGAAGATATCCAGTCTCATTCATACCTTTTTCTACATTTGTCAACATGGATACGTTTCTGCGAATGTTTTCCACACTCACTATGCGCATACGGCTGAGAGCAAACATTTTGGAAGCTCTTACGAAATCTGTTACTGAACTGAGTACCCCTAAACTCCTTTTAAGTCCTCTCCTGTAATCTAGTGAATCATATTTATCAGATTATCGTTCTTATTTTCTTTTCCTTTCGGCAGTAGCTGTAATATGCTTCTTGTTATTTTTATCTCTAGTTCCGTGATCCAGTCTTCCAACTTTGAATATTCGTGGATGATGTTTCGAAGGGGTAACTGAGGCAAAGTATTGGATTTTCAACCTCACTGGAGCGTCGTGATCATTTAGCCAAGTCACGAAAATCTGTTTGAAGCATTTTTATTTTCCAGGGCATGGTGAAGTTAGATTAGATTATCAATAGCCCAAAATTCAAAAGTGCTCGCCATTTTTTCCTTTCTCTTTTTTTTTTCTCTTCTTAAATCTTACTTCTTTTACTTTCCTTCTTTCCTATTTTTTTATTTTCTCTTTTTTCTTCTTTTTAAATCTTACTTCTTTTACTCTCCTTCCCCGTTTTTTAAATTCTTTTTATTATTTTCTCTTTTCTCTTCTTAAATCTTACTTCTATTACTTTCCTTCTCTCCCGTTTTTAAACTTAATTTCTAACACCTTTCTCATGTTTTTTCTCTCTTTTTTACAAGCCAATTAAGGCTAAAAGTTGCTAAACGCAGATTTAAGCCAATAAGATCGTGCATTACAATCCATATTTGCAAATGAGGCAAATAAACACAGCGAGTTGCTGCAACAAGCCTGTGGACTTGCAACAAACACCTTTACCCTATATTGAGATCATATTTGCGGACAATGTACCCTTCAGTACAATAGAACTCGGGGTCGATAGTTGGTATATTTTCACACTCCGAAAGCTGACATGAAATACAGTACAGTACAGTCATTGCTTCTGGACAAACTCTGGGATATTTTGTTTCTCCGTAAAATGTGGGAAATAATTGAAGGATCGTGTTGAAGTCCTCAGTCCAGTTAGATATAACTTAATGGTATTATCGAAAATTGATGTTGAACAATCGTTGTCACAAATTCTAGCTAAGTTCTTACATAAATACAATCATGATATTTATCTAGACTGTAGAATATAACATGACAAACCAAACTTTTCGCATTAAAAGAATCTTGCAGACCCTAAACACAAGAAATAAATAAATCCATTTTTCTCTTTTTTTCAGTTGGCGCAGCAGAAGATACACTCATACATCGGTTCGTATTTGTATGTGTCATTTACAAGTTACAACACCAGTTCTCAGTAACACCAAAGGGGAAAATCAGGGAAAATGACAGACCGGGATATATAGCATGTGTCCTTGCTCTCGAGAGGGAATTTTCATACTTCAGTCGCCCTGGGGAGGTAAAAGGCGCTATCATCCTGAAGCAAAATACCTCGAATATGATTTTCTTTCCTTTCTAAAAAAAAAAAAAAAAAAAAAAAAGAAAAAAAGGAAAAAAAAATCCCCCGCAAACCGTATAAAAAAATCGGATAAAATACCTCGCATATGATTTTATTTCCCTTCTTAAAAAAAAGAAAGAATCCCCTGCAAAAAGCATAAAAAATCGGATAAAAATATCTCGAATATGATTTTCTTTCCCTTCTTAAAACGAAAAAAAAAAGCTTTTCCCTGCAAACCGCATAAAAAAATGGTTAAAATATTCCACTCTGATATCTGCTATGAAGCGAAAGTACACACACGCATATCTATACACACAGTGTGTATTTACGCGCGTATAACCCCCCCCCCCCTAAAAAAACGCCCCACAAACGGACACATAAACAACAAAAAGAGAACCACGAAAGAGAGAGAAACCAGAAGAGCATTTCCCGTCCGTTTTCTTTTTCATGCCAAGTCGCCACGCTTTTCGGGCTTGTGAAACCCTCCCCTTTTCGACGATTCAGCGAGAACAATATAATAACATCTGCGTTACAAGTGTCTCCTGCTGACACTCTGCTGGTCTGCTCAAATATTCGTGAAGCTTTGCAGCGGCCACTGTTGTCGGACCTAACATGACATTGTGTTTGGCACCGCGAGACATTTGCTGTAAAATTCGTTTTCGTTTTTGGCTTTTCTTTCTCGCATATATATATATATATATATATATATATATATATATATATATATATATATATATATATATGTATGTATGTATATATATATATGTGTGTGTGTGTGTGTGTGTGTGTGTGTGTGTTCTTTTTGTGTTTGTATCTGTGTGTATTTGTATGCGCATGTGAATTCGTATATTATTTATTTATTATTATTTTTGTGTTTGCGTTACTCAATATTTTTCACCCCCTCTAAATAAAAAAAAGAAAAAAAGAAATAGTTGTCCTTTTTCTAAAACATCCTCAGTCCGCTGCTTCAACATTGTTGCAAAATCATCCGAAACCTAAGCGCTTTTATCTAGCTTTCCGGCTCTAAGGTAGAAACACACACGCACGCGCACACAAACAAAACACACACACACACACACACACACAAAAAAAAAAAAAATCACAAAGACACAAAGAAAATAAAAAAAGGCAGGTACAAATAAAATCACAAAGACAGAGAAAATAAAAAAGGCAGATACAAATAAAATCACAAAGACAGAAAATAAAAAAGGCAGATACAAATAAAATAACGAAGACAGAGAAAAATAAACACAATCATAAACAAATACACACAAACAAAAACAACCACAACCACATAAACACAGACAAAAACAAATTAAAACACATCGGTACACAGACAGACAATCAGGAACTTTTATTTGTTACAACCATTGAGAGGAAGAGGGCAAAGAGGTACGGTCAATAACCCAAACATAGTGATTGTTTGTATTTATTAATCCGTTTGTTTATTATTATTATTATTATTTTAATATATACATGATATGGATGGCGTTGCTGTTTTAATTGCAATATTTGTTAAATTGCATTGGATCAATAAGAGAAAATGCATTATTGCACAAACCGCATCTTTGTATTATACACAACTTAGCTCCGAAAAAAATCAAGAAAAATCAATAAATCGAAAAAAAGCAAGAAGCTTAAGTGAAAGAAAGAGGGGGAGGAAGAGGAGGAGGAAGAGCAGAAGACGAAGAAGAAGAAGAAGAAGAAGAAGAAGAAGAAGAAGACGAAGAAGAAGACGAAGAAGAAGACGAAGAAGAAGAAGAAGAAGAAGAAGAAGAAGAAGAAGAAGAAGAAGAAGAAGAAGAAGAAGAAGAAGAAGAAAAAGAAGAAGAGGAGGAGGAGGAGGAGGAAGAGGAAAAGGAGGAGGAGAAGAAAAAGAAGGTAAATAAAAAGAAAAGAAATAAAAACAAAAAGTAAATAAAAAAACGGAAACAAACAAACAAAAACAAACAAAAAGCAGAAAAAAGAAATATCAAAATCATATCATCCCCCCCCCCCCCGCTTAATCATTTCATATCACATGCATTCCGTTATCAAAACTTACTCTATAGATCCTTCGAAATTTCGCTTAAGTTCCCCCTGACCAAGTTTGTAATTATTACATCCAAACCCTCTTGTTTAAGGAGAAGTTTGCCTGAGTCAGTGCACTTCCTTTGGCCTTGCAAGTTGTGCTGCGCTGAGCTCCTTACATGTACGAAGGGAGTCTACGTTATGTCATCAGTCATTGAGGATAAATAGGGGTGTTTCGTACTAACTATCGGTTCGGAAAGTGTTTTGTTTATTTGGAGGGAGTGGGGAGTGGGGAGTGGGGAGAAAGAGAGAGTGAGTAAGAAGGAAAGAGAGGGAGAGTAGGAAAGAGATATTTAAAGAGAGAGAGTGGGAGGGAGTGGGGAGTGGGAGGGAGTGGGGAGTGGGAGGGAGTGGGTAAGGAGAGTTGGAAAAAGAAAAATTAAGGAGAAAGAGAGAGTGAGTAAGAAGGAAAGAGAGGGAGAGTAGGAAAGAGATATTTAAGAGAGAGTAGTGGAGTGGGGAGTGGGAGGGAGTGGGGAGTGGGAGGGAGTGGGGAGTGGGGGAGTGGGGAGTGGGGAGTGGGGAGTGGGGAGTGGGAGGGAGTGAGGGAGTGGGAGGGAGTGGGAGGGAGTGGGGAGTGGGAGGAGTGGGGGAGTGGGAGGGAGTGGGGAGTGGGAGGGAGTGGGGAGTGGGAGGGAGTGGGGAGTGGGGAGTGGGAGGGAGTGGGGAGTGGGGAGTGGGAGGGAGTGGGGAGTGGGGAGTGGGAGGGAGTGGGGAGTGGGAGGGAGTGGGGAGTGGGGAGGGAGTGGGGAGTGGGAGGGAGTGGGGAGTGGGAGGGAGTGGGGAGTGGGAGGGAGTGGGGAGTGGGAGGGAGTGGGTAAGGAGAGTTGGAAAAAGAAAAATTAAGGAGAAAGAGAGAGTGAGTAAGAAGGAAAGAGAGGGAGAGTAGGAAAGAGATATTTAAAGAGAGAGAGAGAGAGTGAGTAAGAAGGAAAGAGAGAAAAAAAGACAAAAAACAAATCCAACTTACAATCTACAGTGAAAGGCTTGCTGTACATAATTAATTAGGAACATGTATCTCATTAATATCACACGAAACATTCCCAGACGGCAGACGATACACAAACTCTGGCTTTCCTTAAGAATTAGAGCCACGAATGTAATGTTAAAGTTATGAATATTTTAAGAGATGCCTTTATTACTCCTGAAGTTAATGCTTATTGTTCTTCAAATCAAATCAGTCTTAAACAAAGTAAACTGATATAACTAGTATTAAGGCTCTTGGTTATTCTCAAAGATCAAAGATAAAAATAGGAAGTGTGTGATGATTTTACGAAAGATTGTAGCCTTCCTCCTTGAAAGACAGTTAAGGAGCGGTAAAAAATATTCTTTGTTATTATTATCATTATTATTGTTGTTATTACTATTGCAATTACTGTTACTTTTCTTTATCGGTTCCTTATTATGATT
>NC_091569.1:39045358-39052858 GCF_042767895.1 Penaeus vannamei | reverse complement strand
TAAATTATTTTTGGGGAGAAAGAGATAAGGAGATAATTTAATGATTTTTGGGGAGAAAGAGAAAGGGGAGATAAATAATTGATCTTAGGGAAAAAATATCACGTTGTATATTCTATTATTTAGAATATGTATGATACATTCATGGAAATGTTTAGATGATGATATATATTGAGAGTAATTACGTAGATAATAACAATAATAACGAAAAAAATATTTAAAAAATACGAGAACTTTCTGTATTTGCATCATTTTCTGCAATGTGCATGTTTGAAAGACGTTTTAATCTTGCGCCTAATTATGGAGAAAGAAAGAAAGAAAGAAGACGAAGATGACGATAAGACAAAAAGATGATGAGGAAAGAACGAGGAGGAAGGAGGAGGAGGAGAAGACGAAGAAGAAGGAGGAGGAGAAGAAGGGAAAGGGAGGAGAAGGGGAAGACGGAAAGGAAGTAGAAGAAGAAGCAGAAGGGAAAGGAGAATGAGAACGAACAGGGAAGGAGGAAGAAAAAGATGAAGAGGAGGAGAAGAAGGAGGAAGAGAAGAAGAAGAAGAAAAAGAAAAAAATAAAGGAAAAGAAGATAGAAGAAAGAAGAAGTCGAAGAATAAGAAGCAGGCAAAGACGAAAAAAGAAGAAAGAGAATCAAGACGAAGAGAGAGAGAACAAAACACCAAAAACGTAAAATGAAAAAAAATATAAATATAAGAGAATGAAAGAAAGAAAAAAATAAAAAAACAAAGAAGAAAGAAAGGAAAAAAATAGAAAAATAAATAAATAAAGAAAGAATGAAATTGAAAAAGAAAGAAAGAAAGAAGGAAAAAATGAAAAATAAATAGATAAAGGAGAAAATAGAAAAAGAAAGAAAGAAAACAAGAAAAAAAGAAAAAAGAAGAAATATGAAAAAAGAAAGAAAGAAAAAAATAGAAAAAGAAAGAAAGAAAAAAATAGAAAAAATCGAGAAAGAAAGAAAGAAAAAATAGAAAAAGAAAGAAAATAAAAAGCCTGCCCTAAACCCCACCAAACCTCAGCCTCCACTTCCTCGCCAGGCAATTGAGTCTGAATGGGCAGCCAAACGCCCTCTTGTTCTATTGAATCTCGAAAAGCGTGAACAAGTAGTTAACAGAGGAGTGGTAAGCGACGGAGGAGGAGTGAGCTTATTAACACGTGTGAGGGGAGCTCGAAGTGGAAAAAGTTCTGGGGAGTGGGAGTGGGAGTGGGTGGGGTGGGAGTGGGTGGGAGTGAGAGGGAGGGTGTGGGAGGGTGTGGGTGGGAGTGGGTGGGGGTGGGAGGGGAGTGGGAGGGTGTGGGAGGGTGTGGGGTGGGAGTGGGGAGGAGTGGAGGGAGTGGGGAGGGTGTGGTAGGGAGTGGGAGGGTGTGGGTGGGAGTGGGAGGGGGTGGGAGGGTGTGGGAGGGGAGTGGGAGGGTGTGGGAGGGAGTGGGAGTGGGTGGGAGGGAGTGGGAGGGGGTGGGAGGGTGTGAGAGGGAGTGGGACACACACGACACACACACATACACACACAGACACATACACACACACACATACAACCTCCCACCCCCCACCCCAGGCCTCCATACATCCCCCTTCCCCAACCCCTCCCCCTTCCCCCAACCCACCACCACACCCTCCCCAACCCCCTCCCCCCACCAACCCCACCACATACACCCCCTTCCCCAACCCCTCCCCCCCACCAACCCCACCACATACACCCCAACCCCTCCCCCAACCCGCTACCATTATCACAACCACCCGTTCTTAATTAAACAAAATAAGACACGTGAATATTAATAACAAGCACTCCATCTTGGTGCATATTTCTACACGAATCGTAGGAAGTGTTCGTGCTCAGCCAATCTATGTTCTTAATTGAGTTATGGATAATTATTTTTTTCGGAAATAGTTCAAGGGTTAACGGGAGTTTAATTATCATTTTTTTTTTCTACCATATTCATTTTATTAATTATGGTTATTGCTACCTCGGTATATACGCGACGAAAAAAATAAGAAAAGGGAAAGAGAAAGGTAATATGTTAATGCGGGTTTTTATGTACATATATACATACATAAATACATATCTATCTGTGTGTGTGTGTGTGTGTGTGTGTGTGTGTGTGTGTGTGTGTATGTGTATTTGTATATATATATATATATATATATATATATATATATATATATATATATATATATATATATATATATATATATATATATATATATATATATATATATATTCATACAACAAAAGGAATCAAAAGAAAAAAAAGACAATAACAGTGGAGGATTTTTGGGTCCACTGGTATTTTTACATATTTTTGCCATCAGTACTTTTATCGATAAAGAAGGAAATTCTGATACATATATACATATATATATGTATCGAAGAACATTTTTGGCACCATGTTATCTTTTACTGTCATCATAGTTTTCATCATAATCATCATTATCTTTGTCATCGTCATCGTCATTATCATTAAAGCCATCATCAATGTCATCATTACTGTCACAGTTTTATTGTTATTACAATCCTTGTCACTACTATCATCATCATTATCCTTATCCTTATCATCATCATCACTGTCGCAATTATCCTAATGACTACTGATAAAATTATTCCCATTATTTTCAACTACAAACACTTGGTACTTCGGTATAAAGAAGAAGACGAAGAAGTAGAAGAAGAAGAAGGAAAATGGTGGTGGAGAAGGGAAAGGAGGAAGAGGAGGAAGAGGAAGATGTGGAGGAGGAGGAGAAGGGGAGGACGGGGAGGATGAAGAAAAGGAGGAGGAGGAGGGGGGAAAGGAGGAGAAGGAGAAGGAAAAGAGGAGGAGGAGGAGTAGGAGTAGGAGAAAGAGGAGGAGGAGGAGGAAGATATGAAGGAGGAGGAGAGGGGGGAGGACGAGGATGAGGATGAGGGGGAAAAGGAGGATGAGGATGAGGGGAAAAAGGAGGAGGAGGAGAAGGAAAAGAAAAGAAGAGGAGGAGGAAGAGGAGGAGGAGGAAGATGTGGAGGAGGAGGAGAAGGGGGAGGAGGATGGGAGGAAGGAGGAGGAGGAGGAAGAGGAAGAAGAGGGGAGGAGGAAAGAGGAAGAGGAGTAGGAGGAGGAGAAGAAGAAAAAGGAAGAGGAGGATGAGAAAAAGAAGCAGAAGAAGAGGGAATAGGAGGAAGATGAAGAGGAGGAAAAGAAAAGAAGAAGAAGAAGAGGAGGAAGGAGGAGGAGGAGGAAGAGGAGGAAGAATAAATGAATAAAGATACAAAGGAAGAAAGAAAGAAAAAAGAAAGAAACATAAATGAATAAACAAATGAATAAAGATACAAACAAAGAAAGAAAGAAACATAAATGACTAAACAAATGAATAAAGATATAAAGAAAGACAGAAGAAATATAAATGACTAAACAAATGAATAAAGATATAAAGAAAGACAGAAGGAATATAAATGAATAAACAAATGAAGAAAGATACAAAGAAAGCAAGCAAGAAAGAAAGAAAGGGAAAAAGAAACATAAATGAATAAACAAATAAATAAAGATAGAAAGAAAGCAAGCAAGAAAGAAAGAAAGAAAAAGAAAGAAAAATAAATAAATAAACAAATAAATAAAAATACAAAGAAAGCAAGCAAGAAAGCAAGAAAGAAAGAAAGAAAGAAGAAAAAGACAAAAGCCAAGACGCGTGGGAAAAGAATCACTTTTAACTTTCCAAATTGACGGCGCCATGTCAGTGAGGCTTTGTTCCTTCTCACTAAAATTGAATTCTTTTAGGCACTGAAGTTCAGGAAAACTTCCATGATCTTGGCTTATATAGTGGCTTCGTGGCGGCCGTCTTGGCAGGGTAAGGGAAAACGGGTATTGATAAGGGTATGAGGGTGGTCTGTGTGTGTTTGGGGATTGGTATGTGTGCGTGTGTGGATATGGTAAAGGTATGAGAGTGGTATGTGTGTTTGTGGATAAGGTAAGGGTATGAGGGTGGTATGTGTGTGTGTGGATAAGGTAAGGGTATGAGGGTGGTATGTGTGTGTTTGGGGATTGGTATGTGCGTGTGTGGATATGATAAGGGTATGAGGGTGGTATGTGTGTGTTTGGGGATTGGTGTGTGTGCGTGTGTGGATATGGTAAGGGTATGAGGGTGGTATGTGTGTGTTTGGGGATTGGTATGGGCGTGTGGGGATATGATAAGGATATGAGGCTGGTATGTGTGTGTTTGGGGATGGTGTGTGCGTGTGTGGATATGTTTGTGAGTGTGGGTGTGTGGAGAGGTTGTTTTTTGTGAGTTGGTGTGGATGTTGAGAGTTAGATGTGTGGGTTAGTAGTAAGGGAATGGGTGGATATAGAGAGGGATGTACACAGGTTCACGCAGATAGATACAGACACACATACATACACATACACACACAAGCACGTGGACGAACACACACACACACACACACACACACACACACACACTCACACTCACACAAGCACGCAAACGAACACACACACACACACACGTATACACACACACAAACAACACAAACAACACAAACAAACCCATCCCCACTCACAGCCCCTCTCCCCTCTCCCCTTTCCCCCTCCCCGTCCCTCGACATACAACAAAGTCACATTATCATGCACGCAAAAATCCCCCACAAGCAAATAATGCATAATATAGGTCTCCCCCGAATCCCCCCCCCCCCCGCCGGCCATTTGCACCGAAACTGCATTCTTGGAAAGGAAAAGTGGCTCCCTCTTGAACGGCACCAAGAGGCCTCGGGGGGATGGGGTGGGAGGGGGGATGGGGGGGATGGGGTGGGGAGTGGGGATAGGTAGGGGTGAGGGCGCTGGGGGTTGGGGGAGGGGAAGGGGGAGGGAGTAGGGGAGGTTGGGGGAGGGGAGGTAGGGATAGGTAGAGGTTGGGGGAGGGGAAGGGAGGGGGAGGTAGGGATAGTTGGGGGAGAGGGGAAGGGGAGGGAGGAAGGGAGGGAGTAGAGGTTGAAGGGAGGGCGAGGTAGGGATAGGTAGGGGCAGGGGGAGGGAGGGAGTAGAGGTTGGGGAAGGGAGGAAGGGGGAGGGTTGAGGTTGGGGAGGGGAGGTAGGGATAGTAGGGGGTTGGGGAGGGAGGAAGGGAGGGAGTAGAGGTTGGGGGAGGGGGAGGTAGGGATAGTTGGGGGTTGGGGAGAGGGAGGGGAGGGAGTAGAGGTTGGGGGAGGGGAAGGGAGGGAGTAGAGGTTGGGGGAGGGGGAGGTAGGGAGTAGAGGTTGGGGGAGGGAGGAAGGGAGGGAGTAGAGGTTGGTGGAGGGGAGGGGTGGGAGTGGTAAGGGGGTGGCGGGCATAAACGATGTGGTACTGGAGGGGAATTATCTTATGTGCGCGCGCGTGTGTGTGTGTACGTGTGTGTGCTTGTGTGTATGTGTGTGTACGTATGTAAGTACGCATGCTGTATATACAGATGCACATTCACACACAATGTGATTCTGGAGAGCAATGGGTCTCTCTCTCTCTCTCTCTCTCTCTCTCTCTCTCTCTCTCTCTCTCTCTCTTTCTCTCTCTCTCTCTCTCTCTCTCTCTCTCTCTCTCTCTCTCTCTAATTCGCGCTCGCACGCTCGTGTGGGTGTGCTTATTTACTTATGTAAGTATGCCGCATACATACACGGAGAACACTCAGACACTCTCACGCACACGTACTCAACCGATGTACAACCTTCCCTCCCCTCCTCCCCCCCCTAACGAGACCCCCTCTCCGCCCCTTCTCCCCTTCCTCCGCCTACCCCCTTCCCCCTCCCCCTCCCTCCCTCCCTCCCTCTTCCCCTTCTTCCCCCTTCCCCCTCCCTCCTTCTCCTTCTTCCCTCCCTTCCTCCCCCTCACCCCCTTCCCCTCCTTCCTTCCCCTTCTTCCCTCCCTCCCTCCCTTCCCTTCTTCCCTCCCTTCCTCCCCCCTTTTCCCCCTCCCCCTCCCTTCTTCCCCCCTCTCCCCCTCCCCCCCTCTGACCCCCGCTTCCTAAACACGCAATAAACCCGACCATCCATCTGCCGAAGGAGAATCCCCGAGACCTATAGAGTCCGAGACTGTCAACCCTAAGTGAACTTTAATAGTCAAAACTCGGCTCAGGAAGGGAGTCGAAACCCATTACGAGAGGATCCAGCCCCAGATAGCTCGATCAGCTGGCCTGTCCGAAACGGGGAAACGGAACTGTTGTATAATCCATTTATATTATGTGCTTTGAAGTCCCCACGTTCGCCTTCGGACACTGTTTTCTGCACAGCTGTTCTGCTGGGCTAAAACTTTTTATTTTTGATTTCTGTTTTTATTTTTTAACTTTTATTTATTTATTTATTTATTTATTTTTTTAAACTATGTATGGATATTCATTTTGGGGTTAATTGAGAGTATTCAGTTAGAAATTATGTTTTTTTTCGTTGTCTAAAACTTGCTGGTCTGAAACTTTATAAAAATTATTGATATTATCTCTGTTATCTATGTGTAGTTATTTGTATGACTGTTGATTACTATAGTATATATATAGGAAATATTATGTATGTGCTATGTCTTATTTCTTCTGCCGGTGTTTATCGCTCAGCTGTTCTAAAATTATCAAAAGAAAAGAAAAAAAAAAAAAAATCTTGAACAGTGTATGATTATTTGTAATGCGGTTAATTACGACTATCTAACTAAAAAGAATTTTTTTTTTATCTTTTTGCCAACGTTGTTTTTTCGTGCAGCTGCCCTGCTGGTCTAAAACTTTTTCTTTTTTTCTATTGCTATAATTACTGTTATTTATTGAGAAAATATGATGTTTATCTATACGTCTATTACTATTTTTTTCGGGTGTTGTTTTTCGATGAAATGCTCTGCTGGTATAAAACTTTTTTTTTTTTTTTTATCCCAAAGTTACTTCTATTGTTCGTCATGCGTGACTTCTGATATTGCTGTTAATTAATACTAATAATTAGGAAAATATTATACGTATGGTTTATCAATTCCTGCTCTTACATATTCGTAACATTTACCTCAGATACGTTGATACGTCACATTAAAGAGCTTGATTACATCGGCTGAGGGAGACTGCGCATCTCTGCTCTCTTTTGTTTTTGCTCTGACCCGCGAACTTTGACCTTAAAGAGAGACGGTCGCGGGCGTCGATAGAGGTCATGGTTACAAGAGGTCAAGCGTGAGAGGTGTATCATTTCAGAATTGACCAGAAATTGACGTGTAAGTACATGGAATGGAGAGTGACACTTGACGGAACTTCCTTTGTGAATCATAACTCATGTGTATTGTATGAGTAACGGAGATGATTCTGTGTATCATTTGTTGATCATTGACTTTGTAAGGTAAGGTTTAATCGTAATAGAAGGAAAAGATATTAATGAGTTAATTATACTTCTGATCATGTGCATTACTCGAATCGTTATATAGACACTCACACACATAAATAAACACGCACACGCACACGTATACATAAGCACAAACACACGCACATAAACAGAAACACACGCACATAAACACAAACACACACACATAAACACAAACACA
>NC_091569.1:39037858-39040358 GCF_042767895.1 Penaeus vannamei | reverse complement strand
TTTCTCTCATTTTCACTCTTCTGTTCATCCCTTTTCTCTCATTTTCACTCTTCTGTTCATCCCTTTTCTCTCTATTTTCCCTCCTCCGTTCCTCCCTTTTCTCTCATTTTCACTCTTCTGTTCATCCCTTTTCTCTAATTTCCACTCTTCTATTCATCCCCTTTCTCTCATTTTCACTCTTCTGTTCATCTATTTTCTCTCTATTTTCACTCTTCTGTTCATCCCTTTTCTCTCATTTTCCCTCCTCCGTTCCCCCCTTTTCTCTCCTTTTCACTCCTCCGTTCCTCCCTTTTCTCTCCTTTTCCCTCCTCCGTTCCTCCTTTTTCTCTCATTTTCCTCCTCCGTTCATCACTTTTCTCTCATTTTCCCTCCTCCGTTCCTCCCTTTTCTCTCCTTTTCCTCCACAGCTCCTGCCCCATAACACAGCCTCAACACAAATACTTTTCCTCCAAAACTCAGGAACTCATCGCCATTAGCATAAACGGTAGTAGGCCTACACTGCACCCTTATTTCGGTTCCCACATTAAGGGTTGTAGGCCTTTGTTTAATACGATGGCCACCATAACTCTCGTGCTCCCAGCTCTCACCCTCTCTTTCTCATTACTTATTCAGAGTACACACGTAACAGACGCTGCAGTGGGTGAAAGAGTCGGATGTTTACTGGCAAGGACGCACGAGAGTACACAGACATGGATACAGTTGCGAGTGGGTGTAGGTGTACATGGATACTTATGCGTGTATGAATGATAAGGCAAGGGAAGATAACATGCATGTACACATTCACACACCCACACACATAAACACACACACACACATGCAAGCACACGAATAAACACACACACACAAACACACATAAACACAAACACGCACATACAAGAACATAAACACACACACACACATACAAGCACACAAATAAACACACACACACACACACACACACACACACACACACATACACACAAACAGAAACAGAAACGCAATGCATGAGTACTTAACATCACAGTTTACTAAATTTGGTAATAAACATAAACACAACACCACCACTTCCAATCTTTTACTCCCTCCCTCTTCCTCCCTCCCCTTTCCCCCCTCCCCCCCTCCCCCCTCCCCCCCTCCCCATGATAATTAATTCATTACGCAATTGGCCAATTAAGACGTTTCTCTCTCCCAAAATGAATTATTGGGACGCATCGGACCAGCGTAATAATTTTGGTACAGGAATCTAATTACTTTGTTAATTGGAACATCGATCGATAAAATAAAAGAAATATTTTTAAAAATATCCAATGAAACAAGTATTCTAGAAGGTCGGTTATTTCGACAGGTAAATAGTCTCCCGAATTGATTGGTTGCAGGTAAAAGAATCTTAATTAATTGGTGAAAGTGTGATTTCGTTTCGTGAGAGGTGTGGTGATGAAGCTTTTCGATATATGGTGGTGATGGTGATGATGATGATTGTGATGATGATTGTGATGATGATTGTGATGATGATGATGATGACGATTGTGATGATGATGGTGATGATGATGATTGTGATGATGATTATAATGATGAGGGTGATGGTGATGATGATGAAGAGGAATATGATGATGGCAATAATGTCGTAGAAGCATAAATTGATAGATAGAGATTGGTAGATAGAAAGAGATAGAAAGATAGATAGATAGATAGAGGGAGAAAGGAAGAGAGAGGAAGAGAAAGAGAAAGAGAGAGAGAGAGAGAGAGAGAGAGAGAGACAGCTCGAGGGAAATAGAGAAAGAGAGAACGAGGCAGACAGACAGACAGAAAGAGACAGACAAAAAGACGAAGATAAAGAGAGAAAAGCAAAACAAAACGAAACAAAAATGAAAACAAAGAATTCACACCCCTTTCCTCTCCCTCCCCCCTCCCACCTGTCCTCCCTCCCCCCCTCCCTCATCCACTCACAGCCCTTCCCTCCCCCTCCCTCCCCCCTACCACCTGTCCTCCCATTCCCGTTAAATTTTTATTTGATAAATATTTGCGGGTAATTAATTAAGTTAATACACTATGAAATCCTGTAATCCTCAAGCTTTCAAGAGGGACATTGACCAGAAATACCTCTGGATATATTATTTAGCTCATGGATTCCCGAATACAATTTTGTACCAAAAAGTTAATTGTATTTCTGAAATAAAATGAATTTCAATATTTTGCAAAGAGAGGCCTGCTTCCCCCCCCCCCCATTTTTGGTAACAATAATGATAATGATAGTAGTAATGATGATGATTATAATAATATCAATTACAATCATAACAATAGAAATGGTAATGATAATAATGATAACAATAAGAACAACAATAATGATAATAATGATAATAACAATAATAATGGTGTAATAGTAATGATAATGATAATAATGGTAACAAAAATAATGATAATGGTGATAATGATAATAATTATAACAGCAATAATGATAACATTAATAAGACTAACAATGATAGTCCTATTAATGAAATATCAATAATAGTGATAACTATAA
>NC_091569.1:39012858-39017858 GCF_042767895.1 Penaeus vannamei | reverse complement strand
TCTCTCTCTTCCCCCTCTCTCTCCCTCTCTTCCCCCCCTCTCTCTCTCCCTCTTCCCCCACTCTCTCTCTCTCTCTTCCCTGCATGTAATTATCAAGGTTGCAGGATGGAAGCAACATTTGATTTCCGCTGCAAACATTATAACTTTACACGCAACATGGGAGACCGCCACGCAAGGGAGGGGAGGGGAGGGGAAGGGTGAGAGGGGAGGAGAGGGGAGAGGGGAGGGGAGGGAATGCGAAAAGGAGAGGGGAGGGAATGCGAAGAGGAGAGGGGAGGAAGGGAGGAAGGGAGGACGGGGAGGAAAGGAGGAAGGGGAAGGGAGAGGGGAGGAAGGGAAGGGGAGAGGGAGGGGAGGATGGGAGGAAGGGAGGAACGGAGAGGAGGGGAGAGAGGTAAGGGGAGGAAGTGAAGGAAGGGGAGAGGGGAGGGAATGCGAAGAGAAGAGGAGAGGGAGAGGGAAGAGGAGAGAAGTAACGAGATGGGAGGAAGGGAGGAAGGGTAAGGGGAGAGTGTAGGGGAGGGAATGCGAAGAGAAGAGGAGGGGAGGAAGGGGAGGGAGAGAGGATACGAGAAGGGAGAGGAAGGGAGAAGGGGAGAGGGAGAGGGAAGGGAATGCGAAGAGTAGAGGAGGGAAGGGAAAGCACGGATATGGGAGAGGATGCGAGAAGGGAAGGAAGGGAGAAAGGGAGAAGAGAGAAGATGAGAAGAGGGAAAGAAAAGAGGAGAGGAAGAGAGGTATGGAAGAGGGAAGGAGGAATGGAGAAGAGAGAAGGAGGAGCGAAGAGAACGGACGCTGAAGGAAAGAAAGGAAAAAGGGAAGAAGAGATAAGGAGTGAGAGGAAGAGAAGATACAGGGAGGAAAAAAGGTAAGGAAAGAATGAGGATAAAAAGGGGAAAGAAATGAGGGAAGAGTGAGAAAGGAGAGAGGAAATAGGAGAGGAGAAGAGGAGAATGAAAGGAGGAAAGAAATGAAGAGAAGGAGGGAAAGAGGAAGAGTGAAGGAGGGAAGTAAGAAAGGTGGAAGGAAGGCAATGAGACACGAGAAATGGAGAGAAAGAGAGAGATGGAGAATAATAAAGGGAAAGCGGAAAAGAGAGGGATAGGGATAAGTGATAAATAATGGGAAAGAAGGGAGAGTTAAAAAAAAAAGAAGAATGAAGAAGGAAGACAGGAAGATGGAAGAGGTACATTTCATTATAAATAATTTGAGAAATAACAAGAAAATAGGAGAGGGAAGAAAAAAAGAGGCGAAACGGAATAAGCAGAAGAGGAGAGGATGGAGAGAGGCCTTAATATGCAAAACACAGCAAGTTGGAATGAGCTTAAAATATGTCCGTTGGGTCCAGTTACTTTTTTTTCTCTCTCACATTCCCTCTCTCTTTCTCCCTCCTGCCCTCGCTTTCTCTCCCTCCAGTCCTTACGACCCTCTCTCTATATATATCTGTTCTGTGCTCTCTCTCTCTCTCTCTCTCTCTCTCTCTCTCTCTCTCTCTCTCTCTCTCTCTCTCTCTCTCTCTCTCTCTCTTTCTCTCTCTCTCTCTCTCTCACTATCCCATCTCCCTCCCTCCTCCACCTTCCTCCCCATGCTTCCTCCCTTCCTCCTTTCTCTCTTTCTCCCTCTCTCTCCCCCTCCTCCCTCCCTACCTCCTCTCCCCCCCACACCCTATCTCTCTCCCTTCCCCTCAGAGATCTAACAAGATATTTGTATGTCGGGAAATCACAGCACTGATAAAACTATTCGTTACCGTTGCTTTGTGGACATGCTGGGGTCGAGGGCATGTACCTTTCACTCCCTTTATATTTCCTGTCTTTTCTCTAGGGCGTAAGTTATACGTGGGGTTGGGAAGGCATACGAAGAGAGAGAGGGGGAGAAAGAAGGAGAAGAAAAAGGAGAAATGGCGAAAGAAAGCCGAGTGTGGGAGAGAGAAAAGGGGAGAGTGAAGAATTACAGAGGGAGATGTATTCGTGTAGGGGTAAGGAATAGCTGGATTTTTTTTTTGCTTTTGTTTTGGTTGTCATCGTTATCGTTATTTTTAGCGTTTTCTGAGGTATCTCTTTTGGGTGTTTCCTTTGGATAAAAAGAATGTTTTTTTCTTTATTTTTTTCGTGTTTGTGTATGTTCTTTTTTCAGCTTATCTCTCTCTCTCTTTCATTCTCTATTTCTCTCTCTTTCTGTTCGCTGTTTGTCTGTTTCTCTCTCTCTCTCTCTCATTCTCCCTCCCTCCCCCTCCTTCCCTCCCCTCCCCTTCCCTCCCTCCCTCCCCCTTTCATTGTCCTTTCCCTCACCCTCTCTCCCTCCTTCCCTCCCTCCCTCCCTCCCCATCCCTTCCCTCCCTCCCTCCCTCTCTCCCTCCATCTCTCTCTCTCTCTCCCTCATATTTTTCTTTCTTAGTCACACACTCCTCCTCTTCAGACCTCCGACCCAGGTTTCCTCAGATGAATGTAACTGCCCGAAGGCAAGGGATTGGCAAACAGCTGAGCAGGTAAAAAAAACAACAAAAACAAAAACCGGCAACAGAGCAGGTATATAAGCAGTCAGAAGAACGAAATAAGAAAGCAGAGGGAGAGAGAGTTGGATAAAAAAGGGAGGTAAAGAAATGGCAAATGACCGACTAAGCAGAGGGAGAGAGAGAGAGTTGGATAAAAAAGGGAGGTAAAGAAAAGGCAAACAACCGACTAAACAGAGGGAGAGAGAGAATTAGATAAAAAAGGGAGGTAAAGAAATGGCAAACAACCGACCAAGCAGAGGGAGAGAGAGAGAATTGGATAAAAAGAGGGAGGTAAAGAAATGGCAAACAACCGAGGAACTCAAAAGAACGGCAGGAAAGCAGGCAAATAAGCAGTCAAAAGAACGAGATAAGAGCAGAGGGAGAGAGAAAATTGGAAATAAAAAGGGGAGTAAGAAATATGGAGAACAAGAAAGAGAGAAATCAAGAAAAGGAAGAACGAGGAGAATGAAATAATAGAAATAAAAAGTGATGTAAGAAATATGGAGAACAAGAAAGAGAGAAATTAAGAAAAGGAAGAACAAAGAGAATGAGATAATGGAAATAAAAAGGGAAGTAAGAAATATGGAGAACAAGAATGAGAGAAATCAAGAAAAGGAAGAACGAGGAGAATGAGATCATGGAAATAAAAAGAGATGTAAGAAATATTGAGAACAAGAAAGAGAGAAATCAAGAAAAGGAAGAACGAGGAGAATGGAATAATGGAAATAAAAAGGGAAGTAAGAAATATGGAGAACAAGAAAGAGAGAAATTAAGAAAAGGAGAAACAAGGAGAATAAGATAAGTGAGACGAGAACCATCCAGACGAGCAAGTATTAATACCTATGATATAAATGTCTTGATATACAAATATGAATAAATAGAAGAATAAAATTAGAATAATGTTAATTAGCATAAACATGACACCTGCAGTTGAAAGAAGATAAGAAAGCAAAGAATGAAGATCCAATTAATTCAGGAAAACAAGGAGAATAAAAAAAAGAAAAGAAAAAAAAAGAAAAAAAACCACAGAAAATGATCAAGCAGGTAAAAAAATAAATAAATAAAAAAAACTGGATGAGAAACCAAGAAAAGAAATATAACTTAAGAAAGCAATAAAAACATGATAAAACTATAACGCAAAAGGAAACATGATAATAAATAAATAAATATATAAATAAATGAATAAAAAATAAAAGATAAAACTTGATAAAGCAATATAACAAAACAAAACTTGATAGAGCAATAAAAAATGGTGATGTAATTAATAAACAGAAAACTTGATAAAGCATATAAAGAAAAAACAACAGAAAACTTGATAATCTTGAGTATAAAGTAGATAAAAAAAAGGAAAATCAGACACGAGCAGCATATACCAGAGATAAAATAAAGAAAACCCCCAATGAAAAAGACGAGAAAGATACAGAGATAAAAAGAGAGAGAGAGAGAAAGACACAACAAAAAAACTCCCATTGAAAAAGAAGAGAAAAATAAAGAGATAAAACAAAACAAAATAAAAAAAAACAAATGAAAAGACGAGAAAGATAAAGAGAAGCCAAAAAAAGAAAAAAAAGAGCAATGAAAAGACAAAAAAAAAAAAAAAAAAAAAAAAAAGCAGCAAGCAAGGATAAATTAGACCCAAGCAATTGCGAGCAGCAGGTAGGGAGGGATGCAAGCAGAGTGATTACCCAAGAAAATATCCAGGAAGCAAGCAAAGAACCTCTACTGCATCGGAACCTAAATACGAGAGTAAGAAAGAAAGCTGCAAGCTGCCACCTTGTGTACAGGGTAAATATGAACTGCAGATCTGTGTTGCCGTGTGTGAAGTGAATCATTTTAATTTAGAATACAGTTTGCGAGGTAAACCTATATGAATGGAGTTTTTGCGCCTATTTAGACTCTTGTTTTAATTAATTTTCATATCATGGAGAGCACAGATAACTTTTTTTTTTTTTTTTTTTTTTTTTTTACTAAAACTTAATTTAATTATCTTCTGCATGTTCTAAAGCACATGTTTTCTTATTTTTTTTCGATGTTAGATTCGAGTGTGAAGGAAAAATCGAAGAAACAAGAAATAAAAATGATAATAAAAATAAGAAATAGATAAAGAAATAAATAAAGATAAAATTGTACCTGTAGACATACTATTAAGTATGCTATTCAAAATTAAGGGATAAACAGAGTTGTTACATGTGCATAGGGCAAAAATAGATGAATAAATAAACACGTAAATGAATAGAAGAGGAGTTAGGTCTGATGGAGAGGGAGGGGGGGCGGAGGGGGGATGGAAAACAAACAAATCAAAAAAAGTATAAAAAGAGAGAACTGTACAAGAAAACGAAGAAGGAAAGACATATATGATACATGAAATAAATTAGAGAATGAAAAAAGGGGAGGAAGCGAAGGACAGACAAACGAAGAAACAAAATAAAACAACTTAAACGAAGAAAAGACGGGAGAAATATAATAATAATAATATACATACATACATACATATATATATATATATATA
>NC_091569.1:38997858-39000358 GCF_042767895.1 Penaeus vannamei | reverse complement strand
CTCCCTCCTACCCTTACCCTCCCACCCTCCATCCCTCCTCCCCCCCCCCCTCCCTCCTCCCCCCCTCCCACCCTCCCTCCTACCCTTCCCTTCCCTCCCTCCTCCTCCCCTCCTTCCCTCCCTCCCTCTCCCCCAACCCCTAAACCTTCCCCCACCGCTACTCACATAGATCCTTGGACGGGGACGTTCGAGCAGCCCGTTGGGGTGTGGGGGTTCGTGGGCGTGCGGTGGAAGGCGGGGTACAGAGGATCTTCAGGATGGCCGAATTCCTCATAGACACCCCATCGGTATTTCGCCCATTCGTGCACCACCACGCGACCTGTGGGGGAAGAGAGTGAGAGAACACGGGTGAGAAATTAAATAGAAGACGAAAGAAAGAAAAGAAGGGAAGGGAAAAAACGGATTAATCCATTGATGAGATGGTGATAAAACGGGTAAAAAAAAAATCTAGAAAAAGACTGGTGAGAGGTTGAATAAAAGGGTAGGAACAAAAAATTGATTAATCAAATGAGGTGATAGACGATGATAAAACGGGTGAGAGAGAGAGAGAGAGAAAAAAAGTCCTCAATCCAATAATGAGTTTGACAGTGATAAAAAAGCGAGAGGTGGATTGAGGTGAAATACACAATCGGCGAAATAATTAGAGTTTCTCCAAGTATAGGTCATGGTATTTGATTTTTGGAGAGGGTATATATTTACACGTTTGAACGAGAGCTCAAATTCGCCCAAAACGAAACCTTTAATCTAAAATATTCGAACCTGGCTGTCAGTAAACGAATAGCCAAGGAGATGAATAAGTACACAGATAAATACAAGAAATATAAGGTATTAGTTTGGTACAATATTCGCATTTAAGTGAAAATTCCCCTGATTACTAATGGCAGTTTCCATGAACTTTCATTAAACTTAAATAAGCTTAAATATCTCCATATCAATTCGCCTTTGCTTAGCAAGACACCTCACGTATCTAAAAGAAAGAAAGAAATGAAGAAAATAGAAATAAAACTGATAAACAAAGGAATAATTAGATGAAAACAAATGATATATGAAATAAGAATAGAGATAAAGAGACCAAGATACTAATTTCTTTCCTGTCAATTTATCCTCATTTCACAGAAGAAAAAAAAACTTGCACACCTTAAAAAAGATTGATAAATAGAAAAAAAATATATTGAATAAATGAAAATAAGATCATATAAAAACGGAGATAAATAGAACATATCCACATTTCGCATGATACCTTACTCCTCTCTCTCTCTCTCTCTCTCTCTCTCTCTCTCTCTCTCTCTCTCTCTCTCTCTCTCTCTCTCTCTCTCTCTCTCTCTAAAAAGAAAAAAAAATGGAGATGAGGACACTACGGTACACCAACCTCTCCCCCACCTCCCCACCCCTCCCCCCCTTCTTTCCCCAAATCGAAAGAAAGAAGAAAAGAAAAAAAGAAGAAAAGAAAAGAAAAGAAAAGAAAAAAGTTGAGACAAGGACACTACGGTACACCGCCACCTCCCCCCCCCCATATCCCCAAGCCCTCCGAAATCCAGACGTTGACACAGCGTGCCAATGCTGAGGAGATCGGCACTGTCCGTAAAGGGGATGTCCCCCTGTGAGTGCCAGCTTGTCACGGGGTGGTGGTGGTGGGGGGGTGGGGGTGGTGGCTCTTTCTTGCCCCCTTGGCCAAATTTAGGGCCGTTTTTTTTTCTTTGTTTTCTTCTCTATTTTTTTTTATATACTGCGTTTATGTTTAATGTTTATTTGTTGTGTTATTATCATTATTATGTCAATGCTATATTATTGTTATGATATTATTACATAATTCGTTTTATGTACCTTTGTTTATCATCAATGTTCATTTTTTGTATTTTGTACTATATATATTTTTTTATTTCTCTCCTGTTCATCCTTGATTACTACTTTTTCATTTCCAGTTTTCTGTTTATCGATATTTAATCCGTCCCTTTAATTATTCGTTAATTTACCTACTTCTGCGTCGTGTTCGTTTTGAGAAATTATGTCATTATTTGATATATTCTGTTGTAGAAGGGAATTTGGTTATTTTGTGTCTTGTTTCTCCCTCTTTCTGTTCTTTCTATCTATTTTTCTCTTCCCATTTGTCCTTAAAAATTCTTCACTCTTTTACTTCACGCACAGTTACACGAACACACACATTCAGACACAAAGACACACGCACACACACGTGCACACATACACAGAGTACACACTTTCAGACTAAAGGACACATTCACACATCCAATACGCACACTCATTCATACACAAAGCCACATACACACGTATAAAGCAAGCACACATTTAGACGCAGCCACTTGCACACATACAAAGCAAACGCACATTTAGACACAGCCACTTGCACACACACAAAGCAAACAACACTTAGACACATCCACTTGCACACATACAAAACAAACACTTTTAGACACATCCACTTGCACACATTCAAAGCAAACGCACACTTAGACACATCCACTTGCCCACATAAAGCAAACAC
>NC_091569.1:38970358-38977858 GCF_042767895.1 Penaeus vannamei | reverse complement strand
TGTTGGCACTTCGGATGTAGCTTGATCTGTCGTTTGGAACACTTTAAAAGTAATGGTGATTATGACGATGAATTACATTCGTAATCCCTCAGCATTTTTATACTTGCAATCCCTCAACATATTTGTTTCTCTCGCCAAAATTGTTTTACATTCACAATCCCTCAAAATCTTCGCTTCTCCCGCCAAAAGTTCCAGACATTCGTAATCCCTCAACATTTTTATACTCGCAATCCCTCAACATATTCGTTTCTCTCGCCAAAAATTGCTTTACATTCACAATCCCTCAAAATCTTCGCTTCTCCCGCCAAAAAATTCAATACATTCGTAATCCCTCAACATTTTTATACTCGCAATCCCTCGTGTTCGCTTCTCCCGCCAAAATTTCCTTACAATCGTAATCCCTCATGTTCGTTTCTCTCGCCAAATTTTCCTTACATTCACAATCCCTCAAAATGTTCGCTTCTCCCGCCAAAAATTCTATACATTCGTAATTCCTCAACATCTTTATACTTGTAATCCGCCAAAAATCCTATACATTCATAATCCCTCAACATTTTCATACTCGCAATCCCTCAACATGTTCGTTTCTCTCGCCAAAATTGCTTTACATTCACAATCCCTCAAAATGTTCGCTTCTCCCGCCAAAAATTCAATACCTTCTTAATCCCTCAAAATTTTTATACTTGCAATCCGCCAAAAATCCTATACATTCATAATCCCTCAACATTTTTATACTCGCAATCCCTCAACATGTCCGTTTCTCTCGCCAAAATTTCCTTACAATCGTAATCCTTCAATGTGTTCGCTTCGTTTTCCCGTCTTCTTCCTTCGTTCGAAACCTCAGGTTGGAAACAATGTGTTCTAATTATTCCTCTCAGATATGGTGATGGATTTCGAGATGACGCCGACGCATTCGAACGCAGTTAATGATGCGCTCGTCGTAATTCTTTTGTTTTCAATTTTTTATAAACCTTTTAAAATGTTGACTTATTTGTTTGAATCTCTCTCGCTCGTATACATACGGTTTTGCATATATTCTCACGCACAGACACACACAGACACACACACACACACACACACACACACGCGCACACAGACACACACAGACACACACAGACACGTACACACACACACACACACACAGACACACGCACATACAAACACACGCACACACATACACACACACGCCCATATATATTCATAAGTATGTACGTATGCATATATCTATGTACACACACACACACACACACACACACACACACACACGCACGCATACATATATGTGTGTGTGTGCGCATATGTCTACCAAAAGCAAGGAAGTCAAGCCGACCAGCGCCACGGCAGCGACGGCCAAATGGCAACCCTTTCCTTCTCCGTAAAAAGAAACTTTTAGCGCGTTTACACCTCTATGTTGACATTAGAGTGTTTGTTTGCGTTGTCAGATCGTTTCTTTGCCCCTCCCCCCCCTATCTACAAACAACCCCCTCCCCCCCTATATACAGACAACCCCCTCCCCCCTATCTACAAACAACCCCCTCCCCCCTATCTACAGACAACCCCCCCCCCCCCCTCAGGGTTACCAAGTCCCACAAAGCTCGTATATTTCTCATGATGTTTGTTTTAGAAATACAATTTTTTTTTCTCTCTCTCTCTTATGCCATCATGTCACTTCTTCTTTTTTTCGATTTCTCTGCTCCTCTTTCGTCTCTTTTTTTCGTAATCTCCTTTCTTCATATTTTTCTCGTGTTATTTCTCCCTTATCCTTTCACTCATTTATCTATTTTGCTTTCCTCTCTTATTCTGTCTTTGTACTATTTCTTTACCTTAGCCCTCTCCCCTTCCTTCCTTCCGTGCACACCCAATCTCCACCTTCTCCCTCAATTTCTCCAACGTTTCTTCTCCTTTCTCCTCCTCTCTTTACTTATTTTCTATCTTTCTCCCTTTCTCCCTCCTTCGACCCCTCACTCCACCTTACACTTTCTCTCTCTCCCTCCCTCCCGCCCTCCCTCCCTCCCTCCCTCCCTCCCTCTTCTCGTACCCTTCTCCCTTCCTCCCTTGTGTCTAATACCCCATTCTCTCCCTCATTTTCATTTTTCTCTCTCTCACTTTCTCCAACACTTCTCCACCTCTCTCCCCATATCATGTATTCCCTCCTCCATTTTTCTCTCCCTCTTTTTCCCCAACGCTTCTCCACCTTTCTCCCATATCATGTATTCCCTCCTCCATTTTTCTCTCCCTCATTTTCCCCAACGCTTCTCCACCTTTCTCCATACCACGTACCCCTTCTCCACCCTTTCTTCTCCCCTTCTTCTCCCTCATTATCCTCCCCCACTCTATTCCCCTTTCTCCTAGACCTCGTGCTGTGATTCTGTATACATAGGATTCCATGGATTGTTACTCTCCTTTTCTTTAATCACCATCTTTATCTTCCTTTAATCGCTCTCTCACATTTATCTGCCCTTCCCCCTTTTTCGCCCTTTCATTCGCTAATACGAGAGAGGGGAAGAGAGAGAGGGGAAAGCGAGAGAGGGAGAGTGAGAGGGGGAGGGTCGAGAGAGGGGAAAAGAGAGAGGGGAAGCGAGAGAGGGAGAGTGAGAGGGGGAGGGGCGAGATAGGGGAAAAGAGAGGGGAAGCGAGAGAGGGGATGAGAGTGAGGGGAAGCGAGAGAGGGGAAGTGAAGCGAGAGAGGGGATGAGCAGTGAGAGGGAAGCGAGAGAGGAGAGTGAGAGAGGGGATGAGAGTAGAGGGGAAGCGAGAGAGGGGAAAGCGAGAGAGGGGGAGTGAGAGGGGGAGGGGCGAGAGAGGGGAAGCGAGAGAGGGGAAGAGAGAGAGGGGAAGCGAGAGAGGGGGAGTGAGAGAGGGGAAGCGAGAGAGAAGAGAGAGAGGGGAAAGCGAGAGAGTGAGAGTGAGAGAGGGGAAGCGAGAGAACAAGCGGGAGAGGGGAAGAGAGAGGAGAGTGAGAGAGAGGAAGTGAGAGAGGAAGTGAGAGAGGGGAAGCAAGAGAGGGGAAGCGAGAGAGGGATGAGAGAGAGTGAGAGTGAGAGAGGGAAAACGAGAGAGGGGAAAACTAGAGAGGGGAAGCGAGAGAGGGAAAACGACAGAGGGGATGAGAGAGAGGGGAAAGCGAGAGAGTGAGAGTGAGAGAGGGAAAGCGGGAGAGGGGAAAACGAGAGAGGGGAAGCGAGAGAGGGAAAACGAGAGAGGGGAAGTGAGTGAGAGAAAACTAGAGAGAGAAAACGAGAGAGGGGAAACGAGAGAGGGAGAACGAGAAACGGGAAAACGAGTGAGGGGAAAACGAGAGAGGGAAAACTAGAGAGGGGAAATGTTGTGTTTGTTTTTGTTAACTGGAAACTTAGTCAGGCGCTTTTCGGACCTTTTTCCTTGTGACTTTCCGCCTCTGATTAGCGATTGGGTGAATCAAGGAGGCAATGAAATGATTGGTGGGTTAATGAGGCGTTTCTCTCCTCTCTCCTCTTTTTCCTCTTTCGTATTTTCTGGAATGTTTCTTTGTTTCTCTGTCTCTGTTTATGTTTAAGTCTTTCTTGGTGTCTTTTTCTTCCTTTCTGTCTTTATCTCTCTTACTCTCCCTACTGCCTCTCTCTCTCTTTATCTATCTCTCTGTCTATCTCTCTACCTACCTATCTACCTAACTGTCTATCAATCTATAAACACGAAAAGAAGAAGAAGAGAAGAAAAAAATAAAAAATGGAATAAAAAACCTTGTGGACTGGTTCCTTTCCCTTCCCTCCCTCCTCATTCCATCCCCTTCCTTCCTCCCTCCTTCCCTCCCTCCTCATTCCATCCCCTTCCTTCCTCCCTCCTTCCCTCCCTTCTCCTCCCTCTCTCCACTCTTTCCCTCCTTCCCCTTCCCTCCTTTCCCATGATCCCTCTTTCCCCTCCTCTCCCTCCCTTCCTATTCTCTCTCTCTCCCTCCCTTCCCCATCCCCTCCTTTCCTATATCCTCTTCCTCCTCCTCTTCCTTCCCTTCCTATTTCCTCCTCTCCCTCCTTCCTCCCTTCTCCTCATTCTCTCCACCCACCCCCTTCCTTTCCTCCAATCCCTCCCCTATTCCCTCTCTCCCTCCTCTCCCTTCCCTTCATTCTCTCCACCCCCTCCTTCCTTTCCTCCAATCCCTTCCCTATTCTCCCTCCCTCCCCCCCCCTTCCCCCTCATTCTCTTCACCCTCCCTTCCTTTCCTCCAATCCCTTCCTATTCCTCCCTCCTGCCCTATTCCTCCCTCCATCCTTACACCCCCTCCTTCCCTTTCCTCCAATCCCTCCCTATTCCCTCTCTCCCTCCCTCTCTCCTTCCTTTCCCTCATTCTCTTCACCCACCCCCTTCCTTTCCTCCAGTCCCTTCCTATTCCCTCTGTCCCTCCCCTCTCCTTCCCCTCATTCTCTCCATCCCTCCTTCCTTTCCTCCAATCCCTTCCTATTCCCTCCCTCTCTCCTTTCCCTTCCCTTCATTTTCTCCACCCCTCCTTCCTTTCCTCCAATCCCTTCCTATTCCCTCCCTCCTGCCCTATTCCTCCCTCCATCCTTACACCCCTCCTTCCTTTCCTCCAATCCCTTCCTATTCCCTCCCTCTCTCCTCTCCCTTCCCTTCTTTCTCTCCACCCCCCTACTTCCTTTCCTCCAATCCCTCCCTCCTTCCCTCCCTCCTTCCCTATTCCTCCCTCCATCCTTACCTCCCTCCCCCCACCCCCACCCCCACCCCCACACCAAAGAGGAACTTGAACCGACACCGGACTGGAATCTTGCAAGTTTACAAAGTAGAAAAAAAGTTAAATGGAAACACCATTAGCAAAATGTAACGCGAACCATCGGCCTAAACGCAACACTGATGTAAAGAGGGAGAGGGAGAGGGAGAGAGAGGGAGAGGGAGAGAGGGAGAGGGAGAGGGAGAGGGGAGGAGAAAAGGAGGGAGAGAGGGAGAGGGAGAGGGAGAGGGAGAGAGAAAGGGAGAGAGGGAGAGGGAGAGGGAGAGAGAGGGAGAGAGAGAGAGAGAGAGAGAGAGAGAGAGAGAGAGAGAGAGAGAGGGAGAAAGAGAGAGAGAGAGAGAGAGAGAGAGAGAGAGAGAGAGAGAGAGAGAGAGAGAGAGAGAGAGAGTGAGAGAGAGAGACAGACAGGGAGAGGCAGATAGACAGAAAGCGAGAGTCGGAGAGACAGAGACATGCAGATAGACAGAGAGTGAGAGAGAAATAAACAGGGAGACAGGCAAAGACAGAAGGAGGTAGAGTGAACCCAGATAAGAGAAGATGAGAGAGAGAGAGAGAGAGAGAAAGAAAGAAAAAATAGTGATAATGAAGATGGTAATGATGACTGATGATGAAAATAATAGGGGGAGAAAGAGAGATAGGAAAAGAAGAAAGAGAATAGTGATGAAGAAGAGGAAGGTGTGGGTGAGATTGAGGATGATAATAAAATGGTGCTTGTGATGGTGATGATGATGATGATTACAATGGTGATGAAAGTGGTGCAGGTGGTGGTGATTATGGTTATCATATATTGCAACCACAGATAACGTTGAAATGAAGCAACAAAAAAAACATAAATAAGACAAAAACATACAGATAATCGAACAAATGAAGAGATAAACAGATAAAAAATGAAAAGAGAGAAGTGAAACATAAAAAAAAAATATATCGAAAGAGTGGAAGGAGAATTAGAAAAAAATGTAGAGAAAAGTAATTACACACACACACACACAAAAAAAAAAAAAATAATAATAAATAAAAAGAAATCTTGATGCTCAGTTGAAAACCTATTAGACGAACAAATTTGGCAAGGGCAGGAAATGCATCTTAAGTGCAAATATATATTATTCAAAAGGCCTTGATTAAGAAGCAAAAATACAAGACGGAACGAAACGGCTTTTGCAAATGATTTAGTATGTCATGCATTAAGGGGGGGGGGGGCAATAAGAGAGCATTAATTCATTAGTTATCAAACGATTCTATTCATGACTAATTTTGTTGTATAAATGCATTAAAGAGAGACATGTGGGAATTTAAGAATCTGATTGTTGGAAAAGGGAATATTGAAGTGAGGAGGAAGTGAGTGGATGAAAGTGAGAGGGAGAGAAAAAGGGAGAGGGAGAAGAAGAGGGAGAAAGAGAAAGAGAGAGAGAGAGGGAGAAAGAGAGAGCAGAGGCGAGAGAGAGAGAGAGAGAGAGAGAGAGAGAGAGAGAGAGAGAGAGAGAGAGAGAGAGAGAGAGAGAAAGGTAGATAGATGGATAAATGGATAGATAGATAGATAGCCAGATAGATAGATAGCTAGATAGATAGATAGATAAATAGGTAGATAGATAGAGAGAGAGAGAGAGAAAGAAAGAGAGAGAGAGAGAGAGAGAGAGAGAGAGAGAGAGAGAGAGAGAGAGAGAGAGAGAGAGAGAAAGAGAAAGAAAGAGAGAGAGAGAGAGAAGGGAGGGAGAGAGAGAGAGAGAGAGAGAGAGAGAGAGAGAGAGAGAGAGAGGGAAAGAAAAAGGGGAGAGAGAGTGAGAAAGAGAAAGAAAGAGAGAGAGAGAGAGAGAGAGAGAAAGAGAGAGAGAGAGAGAGCGAGAGAGAGAGAGAGAGAGAGAGAGAGAGAGAGAGAGAGACATGCGGGTAGAGACCGAGGACAAACAAACAGAACTGAAGAAGCAATTACGCGACAAGAGAGAAAGGACAAGAAAGAAAAGGAGGAAGAGAAGTAAGAGAAGAAAGACAAGAGGAGGAAAAATTAGAAGAAGAAGGAAGAAGAGTTAAGAACACGGGAATAGACAAACACACAAAAAAAAGGGAGTTGGATACAGTGGGTTGGCAGGGGCGAAGGAGTGGATTCAAAACGAAAGACAGACGGGGCAGGAAATAAATATAAAACGTAGACACTCCAGCTCGGCTCCGATCGCGGGTAAACAGCAAGGCATAATGGTCGGGCAGAAGCCATTCACTGATGATGAATGACAGTCTACCGCGAGCCATCAGCCGGGAGGCCACTGGTAAACACGCGCTTTGGAAGCACTCTCTCTCCCCCCCTCTCTCTGGTCTCTCCCCCTCTGGTGTCTCTCTGGTTTGTCTCTCACTTTCTCTGGTGTCTCTCGGGTCTCACTGGTATCTCTCGGGTCTCTCTCTGGTTTCTTCTCAGTTTCTCTCTGGTTTCTCTCCCCCTCTCTGGTCTCTCCCTCTGGTCTCTCTGGTCTCACTGGTTTCTCTCGGGTCTCTCTCTGGTTTCTTCTCAGTTTCTCTCACTTTCTCTGGTTTCTCCACCTCTCTCTGGTCTGGTCTTTTTCACTCTCTCTGGTCTCTCTCACTCTCTCTGGTCTTTCTTACTCTCCCCCTCTCTGGTCTCTCCCTCTGGTCTCTCTGGTCTCTCTGGTTTCTCTCACTCTCTCTGGTCTCTCTCACTCTATCTGGTTTCTCTCACTCTCTCTGGTTTCTCTCACTCTCTCTGGTTTCTCTCTCTATCTGGTTTCTCCCACTCTCTCTGGTTTCTTCTCACTCTCTCTCTCTGGTCTCTCTCA
>NC_091569.1:38952858-38960358 GCF_042767895.1 Penaeus vannamei | reverse complement strand
AAGTAGTAAGTGCTAGTAGGAGTACTATTAGTTGCAGTAAGTAGTAAGTGTTAGTAGGAGCACTAGTAGTTGTAGTTAGCAGTAAGTGCTAGTAGGAGTGGTACTAGCAGTAGTGATAGAAGTAGCAACAGTAGTACTTTCATCGGTATTGATAGTGCTTAAAGTTGTATTAACAGCAAAACGATCAAGTATATGAAGAAAAAAAAAAAATCGAAAAAATATTGAATATCCAATAATGAGGTCGTAGAAAACCACTTTGAAATCTCACGAGGTAGGCCTATATTCGCCTCTTGTGACGTCACTCCCTGCCCCGCCCCCCTTTGAAAATCATCCTGCAAGAGGCTCGAGGAACCCCAATACGTATCCTTTGCGAAGTAGGATTCCAGAGGGTTAGCTGGCACGTTGCCGACTCTCCTTGAGGTTGTGCTTTATCATTTGTTTATGGCTGTGGGAGGCTCGTCATTTCTGAGAGAGTTGATAGTAGAAAATGGAAGGAAATTCCGTGTCTTTCTCTCTCTTGTCTGTGTGTTTATTTGTATCTCTGTCTCTTTCTGTCTGTTTGTCCGTCTCTATCTATCTGTCTATCTGTGTCTCTCTCTGTGTCTGTATGTCTGTCTGTCTATATCTGTGTCTGTCTATCTGTCTGTCTGTCCGTCTATATGTCTCTATCTGTGTCTCCCTATCTGTCTCTCTCTATCTGTATGTCTGTCTGTCTGTCTGTCTGTCTGTCTCTCTCTCTCTCTCCTCCCTCCCTCCCTACTCCCTCTCCCTCTCCCTCCCACCCTCTCTCCCCCTTTCCACCCTCCCTCCCACCTTCCTTCTTCCCTCCCCCACTTTTCCTTACTTCTTCCCTTCTCTCTCTCTTTCTCCTTCCTCCCTCTATTCCAATAACCCGTATGGCGGAAATTCATCCGCTTAGTTATTTAGCTCTACATCTGGCTTCCCTTTACTCGGGGGGATAAAGCTGTCAATTCACCACAAAGGCAGCCGTCTAAGCTCACCCTTGGGACCGCTCATTGATCCGTCGTCGCTTTCCTTTCCCTTTCCCTGGCTCCTATCTATTCCTCGGTTCTCTCTCTACCCCTTTCTTAAGTCACCCTTTTCTTTCCATTTCCCTGACTCCTATCTATTCCTCGGTTTTCTCTCTATCCCTTTTTTTTAAGTCCTATATATTCCCCTATCCTATATATTTCACCCTTTTCTTTCCATTTCCCTGACTCCTATCTACTCCTCGCTTCCTTCTATCCCTTTCTTAACTTATATCTATCCCCCCCTTTATTTCCATTTTCCTGACTCCTATCTATTCCTCGGTTTTCTCTATTCCTTTTCTTAAATCCTATCTATTTCACCCTTTTCTTTCCATTTCCCTGACTCCTATCTATTCCTCGGTTTTATCTCTATCCCTTTTCTTAAGTCCTATCTATTCCTCGCTTTTCTTTCTATTTCCATAATTCTTATCTATTCCTCGCTTCCCTTTTCCGCTTCTTAATTCCTATCTGTTCCCCCCTTTTTCTTTCTATTTTCCTGACTCCTATCTATTCCTCGCTTCTCTCTATCCCTTCCTTTTTTCCTATATATTTCACCCTTTCCTTTCTGTTTCCCGAACTCTTGTCCATTCCTCGCTTTTCTCTGTCCCTTTCTTAAGTTCTATCTATTCCTCTCTTTTCTTTCTATTTTCCTGACTCCTTTCCTCGCTTCCCTCTATCCCTTTCTTAAATCCTATATATTTCACCCTTTTCTTTCTATTTTCCTGACTTCTATCTATTCCTCGCTTCTCTTATTCCTTTCTTAAATCCTATCTATTCCTCTCTTTTCTTTCTATTTTCCTGACTTCTTTCCTCGCTTCTCTTATTCCTATCTTAAGTCCTATCTATTCCTCTCTTTTCTTTCTATTTTCCTGACTTCTTTCCTCGCTTCCCTTATTCCTTTCTTAAATCCTATCTATCCCCCTCTTTCCTTTCCATTTCCCTGACTCCTATCTATTCCTCGGTTCTCTCTATCCCTTTCTTAAGTCCTATATATTTCACCCCTTTTCTTTCTATTTTCCTGACCTATCTATTCCTCGCTTCTCTCTATCCCCTTTCTTAAGTCCTATCTATTCCTCTCTTTTCTTTCTATTTTCCTGACTCCTATCTATTCCTCGGTTCTCTCTGTCCCTTTCTTAAATCCTATATATTTCACCCTTTTCTTTCCATTTCCCTGACTTCTATCTATTCCTCGCTTCCCTTATTCCTTTCTTAAATCCTATATATTCCTCCCTTTTCTTTCTGTTGCCCGAATTCCTATCTATTCCTCGCTTCCCTCTATCCCTTTCTTAAATCCTATCTATTCCTCTCTTTTGTTTCTATTTTCTGACTCCTATCTATTCCTCGCTTCCCTCTATCCCTTTCTTAAATCCTAAATATTCCTCTCTTTTCTTTCTATTGCCTGAATTCTTATCTATTCCTCGCTTCTCTTATTCCTTTCTTAAATCCTATCTATTCCTCTCTTTTCTTTTTATTTCCCTGACTCCTATCTATTCCTCGCTTCCCTCTATCCCTTTCTTAAATCCTATCTATTCCTCTCTTTTGTTTCTATTTTCTGACTCCTATCTATTCCTCGCTTCCCTCTATCCCTTTCTTAAATCCTAAATATTCCTCTCTTTTCTTTCTATTGCCTGAATTCCTACTCTCTATTCCTCAGCTTCTCTTATTCCTTTCTTAAATCCCTATCTATTCCTCTTTATATTTCTTGTTTATTTCCCTGCAGCTCCTATCTATTCACTCGCTTCCCCTCTATCCCTTTCTTAAAGTCCTCATCTATTCCTCTCTTTTTGTTTCTATTTTCTGACTCCTATCTATTCCTCGCTTCCCTCTATCCCTTTCTTAAATCCC
Source organism: Penaeus vannamei (assembly GCF_042767895.1). NCBI lineage: Eukaryota > Metazoa > Arthropoda > Malacostraca > Decapoda > Penaeidae > Penaeus > Penaeus vannamei. The sequence goes on along the minus strand of NC_091569.1, from coordinate 38,957,485 downwards.
TAAATATTCCTCTCTTTTCATTTCTACTTATGCCTGAATTCCTATCTATTCCTCGCTTCCTCTTATTCCTTTCTTAAATCCTATCTATTCCCCCCCTTTACTCTTTCTATTTCCCTGGCTCCTATCTATTCCTCGCTTCTCTCTCTATCTCTTTTCTTAAATCCTATCTATCTCCTCGCTTCATTCTATCCTTTTCTTAACTCCTATCTATTCCCCCTTTTCTTTCCATTTCCCTAACTTTTATCTATTCTCACCTCCCCTTATTCCTCTTCTAACTTCTGTTTCCCCTCCCCATATCCCTTTTCTAAATTTTTTCTATTTCCTCTCTCCCCCTATCCTTTTTCCTATCTATTCTTCTTCACCTGTCTCTATCACCTCTCCTAAATTCTTTCTATTTCTCCTCCCTCTCTCCTTTTCCTAACTCCTATCTATTCTCCCCTTCCTCTATCCCTCTCCTAACTTCTATCTATTTCCCCTGTCCTATTCCTCTCAGTTGCTCCTCTCCCAATTCTATTTCCTATTTCTATCTATTTTCCTCCTGAATGTCCCTCTCTATCGTTCCAAGCCAAAGGATTCTAGGGGTTAACTTCTCTCTATTCTCCCTCAATCCCTCTCTACTGCCATTCCCAGAAGCTCTCTCCATTCCTCCCCTATCCCTTTTCATTGCCCCTCTCCTAACTCCTATCCACTCTCCTTCCCCCTTTCCTTCTTCATTACCCCTGGACAAAGCCCTATCCAGTCACCCCCCCCTACCAAACTCTCCCTATTCCCTCTTACTCTACCCATTTTATTCCTTTCTTTCTCATTCTTTTCATTTTCCTTTCTCCTATCTTTATCGATCCCTCCCCCTTCCCCTCCCTAAAAAACTTCTCTCCCAATTACTTCCCGTTTATTCTCCGCTTTTCCTCAGGTTTCATCTTCCTTATTCTCTCTATTCTCTTCTAACCCTCTCCATTTCCCTCCCTCTCCACCTCTCCATTCTCATCTCGACCCCTTTCTTTGGAAATTTCTCTCTTTATCACTTTATCCGTTTATTCTCCTCCCTTTTACTCGGCATTCCTCTCTCCCTTTCCTTTCTCCATATTTACCCTATCCTCTCGGAATTCTTCTCCCCTTTCCAATTCTCCATTCTTCACTCCTTTATTCCCTTGTTAACGTCTCTCACCATTCTACTTGGTTTACATAATGTGAGAGTATTGTTATCGCCTTTTTCTTATTTGTTTTTTTATTATCATTCATTGTTGTCTCCCTTTCCTCTATTTCGACTGTGTATTTTTGTCTCTCTCTCTCTCCGTTCGTCTCTGTGTCTCTACGTTTGTATTTCCCCACTTCTCTCTTTCTCTCATACACGCTTACTTTCACTCCTCTCTCCTTCTCTTTTCTTATTTGGTTTACTTCCATCCCCTCCCTTTTGTTTTAACTCTGTTTCTTTCTTCTATTCTCTTCCGTTCTTCGTCCCTCCTCTCTCTGCCTATCCCTTTCTCCCTGCTTCTCTCTTCATTTCGTTTCCTCCCATCTTTCCCTTTTCTCTTTCTCTTCTTCCCTTATTCCTTCTTCTCTATGTCCTCTCTCCCTTCTTTCCCTCCCATCTACTGTTCTTTTCAGTTCTTCTTACTCACTCCTCTCCTCTCTTCTTTAATCACCCTTCTCCCCTTCGCCCTCCCCTCTCCTTCTCTCTCTCTCTCTCTCTCTCTTTCTGTTTGTCTCCTCCCATCCCCTTTGAATTTCTCATCTCTTCCTAACTACTCTCTCCCTCTCTCCCTTAGTCCTCTTCCTTCCTTCTCTCTCTCTCTCTTATCCATCCCATCTGCCTCTGCCTTTCTCTGTGGCAATCTCCCTCCCCCCCCTACCCTTCTTCCCTCAATCGTCTCCTCTCCTTCCTTCTCTCTGTCTCTTCCTCTCTTTTCCCATTGTCTCTCTATAAATTCTCTCTTTCTTTCCTCCCACTTTTACACCTTTATGCTTCTCACCTCCTCAAACCCTCTCTCTGGTTCTTCCTCTCGCCCCCCTTCTTCCCTCCGTCTGCCTACCTCCTTCTATCTCTCTCTCCCTCTCTTCTTCCCATTCTCTCTCCTTCTCTCTTCCTCCCTTCTACCACTAACCTGCTGCTTCTCACCTCCTCAAACCCTCTCTCTGCTTCTCCCTCTCTCCCTCCTTCTTCCCCTTCCCCCCCTCCCCTCCTCTCTCTCTTCCTCTCTTCTTCCCATCCTCTCTCATTCTCTCTTCCTCCCTTCTAAACCCTGGCTTCCTCACCTCCTCACTTACCCTCTCTCTGCTTCTCCCTCTCTCCCCACTTCTTCCCTTCCCCTCTCCCTCCTCTCCCTCCTCTCTCTCCTCCCTCTCTTCTTCCCCGTCCTCCCTTCTCTCTTCCTCCCTTCTAAACCATCATTCTCACACTCCTCAAACCCTATGTCTGCTTCTCCACTCTCTCCCTCCTTCTTCCACCCCCCTCCCTCCCCCTGCTCCTCTCCCTCTCTCTCTCTCTCTCTCTCTCTCTCTCTCTCTCTCTTCTTCCCAACTCTCTCTCATTCTCTCTTGCTCCCTTCTACACCATGCTTCTCACCTCCTCAAACCCTCTCTCTGCTTCACCCTTACTCCCTCCTTCTTCCCTCCCCCCCTCCCTCCCTCCTCCTCCTCTCTCTCCCTCTCTTCTTCCCATCCTCTCTCCTTCTCTCTTCCTCCCTTCTACACCATGCTTCTCATCTCCTCAAACCCTCTCTTTGGTTCTTCCTCTCTCCCTCCCTTCTTCCCCTCCCTTCCCTCCCTCCCCCCTCCTCTCTCTCTCTCTCCTCCTCTCTTCTTCCCGCCCTCTCTCCTTCTCTCTCTCTCCCTTCTAAACCATCCCTCTCACCTCCTCAAACCCTCTCTCTCTGCTTCTCCCTCTCTCCCTCCTTCTTCCCCCCCCCTCCCTCCCCTTCCTCTCTCTCTCTCTCCCTCTCTTCCTTCCCCATCCTCTCTCCTTCTCTCTTCACTCCCTTCTAAACCCCTGCTTCTCACCTCCCTCAAACACCTCTCTCTGTCATTCTCCCTCTCTACCCCACTTCTTCCCCTCCCCTTCCCCCTCTCCTCCTCTCTCTCTCTCTCTCTCTCTCTCTCTCTCTCTCTCTCTCTCTCTCTCTCTCTCTCTCTCTCTCTCTCTCTCTCTCTCTCTCTCTCTCTCTCCCTCTCTCTCTTCTCATCCATCCTCTCTGTTATCCTCTCTTCCACTCCCTTCTACACCATGCTTCTCCCTCTCTCCTTCCTTCTTCCCTTCCCCCCTCCCTCCCTCCCTCCTCCTTTCTCTCTCCCGGGGCACGGCCAATCACACAGGTACACAACCAGGAATTCCCACGAGGTCACCCCCCCTCCTCCTCTACCCCTCATCTCCCTCCCTGACCCTCCCTGACCCTCCCTGACCCCCAGCTTTCGTATGCCTGTCACTTCAAACTTCCAAAGAGAATTGAACTCTCTCTCTACAGGGAATCCAGTTATTTTTATTTATATATTTTATTTATTTATTTATTCAATCTCTTTATCTTTCTTATTCATTTAATCTCTTTATCTTTTTCCTTTGTTTGTGGTTCAGTTAACCTTTTGTTAATTTTGGTTAAATGAATAGATAGATAAGTTGATTGACAGGTATATAGATTGGTAGATAGAGAGATATAGTGATAGATAGATAGACAGATAGACAGATATATAGATTAGTAGACAGATAGATAGGTCAATAGATAGAATGACAGATTTATATAGAGAGGCAGTGGTAAATACAAAAAAAGAAAGAAAGGCATATGGATATGTGGATAGACAGAAAGATAAGTGGAGAGAGAGAGAGAGAGAGAGAGAGAGAGGGAGAGAGAGAGAGAGAGAGATAAAGGGATAGAGAGAGAAAGAGAGAGAGAGAAAGAGAGAGAGAAAAAGAGAGAGAGAGAGAGAGAGAAACAGAGAAACAGAGAAACAGATAAACAGAGAAACAGAGAAAGAGAGAGAGAAAGAGAAAGAGAAAGGGAGAGAAAGAGAAAGAAAGAAAGAAAAAGAATGAAGAAAGAAAGAAAGAGAGAGATAATGAATATTCCCCTTTTTCGAGAGAAGATAGATGACCCGACAGATGCATTCATCAAAACACATCTTATAAATGAGTAATGACAGCCACTGAGCCGAGATGACAAAGAGGGCGACAATATAACATGCAAATTCTATTCATAACTAGCCATACAGACACGTCACAGGATTTTCTATTTTTTATTTTGCTTCGTGCCACTCAAACGTTGCAGCGCCCACCCTTCTGCAAACTTTTTTTTTTCTCTCTTTCTTTTCCTTTGCTTATTCTGACTTTCGCTTTGGCTTCGGTTCCTGTGCTCCGATTTTCTGGCTTTCCATAAGGGATCCTCAGGTTTCCTTGTTTTCTTAATTTTATTTTTTTGTCTCACATTTTTTATTTTTCGTTCTATTTTTTTTTGTCGTCAATTTCCACTTTTAGATTTTTTTTTAATACTATTATTTTTTTTCTGTTCATCCACCCATACTTAGCTTTTTTTCCCGCTTTCTTTCCTTCGTATTTTCCTACGGACATTTTAGTTTACATAATTTGTCTATTTCACCCACTATCATTCTGAATCCTTCGTTTTTCCCTTTTCCTTGTTTCGAA
>NC_091569.1:38932858-38945358 GCF_042767895.1 Penaeus vannamei | reverse complement strand
ATATATATATATATATATATATATATATATATATATATATATATATATATATATATATATATATATATATATAACTCTATAATCTGTATATATCTCTCTCTCTCTCTCTCTCTCTCTCTCTCTTTCTCTCTCTCTCTCTCTCTCTCTCTCTCTCTCTCTCTCTCTCTCTCTCTCTCTCTCTCTCTCTATATATATATATATATATATATATATATCATGTCTTGGCAGAAAGCCAAACATGGAAGATATGCATGAAACACCCAGAGAATATAGATCCAGACAAACAAATAAAAGAAAAATGTAACACTAATAGAAAGAATCACAGAAACAAAACCAAAAAAGAAAAGAAAAGACAAAAAAAAAAAAAAAAAAACACACAAATAAGAAAACAAATAAAAAAAGTACCAAAACACACAAATAACCATAAAAGAAAAAGAACTTGACCTACAAGTAGAAGAAGGAGCAGAAGAAAAGAGTAAAATCGTATTATCTATTAGCTTCTGTCTACCCTCCCCAGATGTCGGGGAAGTTTCGACAGTAAAACAGCTGGCCGGGAAGATGTCTCTCTGCATCTTTCACCAGCTGAGACGCCACCGGGGAGTGTGACACGGAATGCTGCTGCTGCATGCATACATTCTACGTGGTTGTGTTTCGCGGTGGGAGTTGTGGAGTTGTGGCAGAAGGTGGATGAGGTGGAGGAGGAGGAAGGAGGTGGAGGTGGAGGAGGAGGGAGGGGAGAGGAAGGAGGAGGGAAAGAGAAGAAGGGGGAGGGGAAGGAGGAAGATGGGGGAGAGGAGGAGGGAGGGAGGAAGGAATGTGGAGAGAAGGAAAGAAGGAGGAGGGAGGGAGAGGAGAAGGAAGGAGGAAGGAGGAGGGAAGGAAGGAGGAGAGGAGGAGGAAGGTGAAAGAAGAAAGGAAGAAGGAGGAGGGAGGGAGAAAGAAGGTGGAGGGGAGGAGAAGGAGCGGAAGAGGAGGAGTGGAAAGAAGGAAGGAGGGAAGGAGAAGGGGTCAGGGGAGAAGGAAAGGAAGGGGAAGAAGGAGAAAATGAAGAAGGAGGAGGAGAAAAGAATGGGAAGAGAAGTTGAGGAGAGAGAGAAGGGTAAGGAGAAGAAGAGAGAGAAGAAAGATGAAGAATGGGAAGAAAGACAGAGGGAAGAAAAGGAGAAGAAGAGAAAAAAGGAAGAAGGAAGAGAAGAAGGAAACAGAGAAGAAGCAAGAGACGAAGAAGACGGGAGAGAGATAGACAGAAATCAAAGAAAAACGAAAATGATAGAAGTAAACGAATAAAGAAACAGATACACAGATAATAAATCAATACATAGAACAAAAATCAATGATAATAACAGTAATAATAATTATAGAAAAAAATCATTATTTTCAACAACGAATACATCACATTCAAAAAAAGAAAAGAAAAGAAAAGACAAAAAAGAAAAAGAAAAAAGACATTCATACCACCTTTTGAATAATTAAACGACCCTCCCCTCCCCCTCCCCCCCTCCCCCCCCTATAAACATACGACTAGACTCATACGACCACTTAGTAACGACGACCATTATCCACCTCTGTGATGCCTGTGATGCCATTCTGTCATGACTTCTTTACGACCTCCCAACAATGGTGCTGTCGTGTTGACGGAGGGAGGGGAGGAGGAGGGGAAGAGGAAGGACGTTTGGGAGGAGGGGGGGAGGGGAGAAGGGGGGAAGGGTTGAGGAGGGAGAGAGGGAGGAGAAGAGGAGAGAAGGAGGGAAGGGGGTGGTGGGGGAAGGGGGTGGGGGAGGAGGAGAGGAGAAAGAGGGGATGGGGGGGAAAGGGGGATGGGAGGAGAGGAGGGGGAGGGAAGGGAAGGATAGGGGAGGAGGAGGCACTTAGGGAGGATGAGGGAGGGAGGAGGGACAAGGGGGATGGGAGAAGAGGGAGGGAGAGAGAGGGAAGGGAAAAGGGAGAGGTGAGGGGGAGGAGGAGGAGAGGAGGAAGGGGGAAGATGGGGGATAGGAGAGAGGAGGAAGGAGTAAGGGAAAGGGAGAAAAGGGGAGAGGAAGGATGAGGGAGTCAGGAGAAGGAAAAGAGGCAGGGGCAGATGAGAGAAGACGGAGAGGAGAGAGAGAGGAAAAAAAGCAGAGGGGGAGAGGAAAGAGGGAGAGGGAGAAAAGAAAAGAAGAAGAAGCAGGGAGGGAAGAGGAGAGGAAGGGAGAGAGGAAGAAGAAGAGATCAGAGGGGAGAGGAAGAGGGAGAGGGAGAGAGGAAGAAGAAGCAAGGGGGTGGGGGGGGGGAAGGAGGGGAGAGACAGTAGGAGGAAGAAGGGTTAGAGGAAGGGTAGAGGAAAGGGGGGGAGGAGAAGAAGAGGATATAAGTGGCCTTTTTTGAAACTTCATAAACGATGCAACAGTATCGAGGGCACTTTACGCGTTAAACAAGTGGTATAGAGACGTATTTGTCGCTCACTTTTAAGACTGGTTATGGTTATGTCCCGTTTTCTTTTTCGTTTTTGTTTTCGTTTAAAATGAGGGGGGGACTTTTTTATTTTTTTATGCTATCGATTTTATATATATACATTTGTTGATCTTTTTTTTTCTTCTTTTGTTTGGTGTTATCGATTTTATGTTTGTTTTTATTTTATTTTTTATTTATTTATATATATATATTTTTTTCTCCTTGCCTTCAATTTCCCTCTCTTTCCTTCTTTTCTCTCTTGCCTTCCTTCCTCTTCCCTCCCTCCTTTCCCTTCGCTTATCCCCCCCTTCCTCCCTCTCCCCCTTCCCACCACCTCTCCCCTTCCACTCATTCCCTTCCCTCCCTTTCCTTCCCCTTCCCCTCTTTTCTACCCCTCCCCCTTCCATCCTTTCCTCTTTCCCTCCTTCTCTCCCCCTCACCCTTCCCTCCTTCCCCCTCCTTCTCTACCCCTCCTCTCCCTTCCCCCCCTTCCCACTCCCCCTTCCCTTCCCCCCTTCCCGTCCTCACCTCATCTCTAACCCACTCCCCTTCCCTCCCCCTTCCCCCTCTCCTTAACCCTTCCCATCCCCATCCCTCCCCAGCTTCCTTCCCTCTCTCTGCAGCCCGATCCACCCCCTTCCCCCTTCACCTTCCCCCCCTCTCCAGCACCTCTCCCCCTCCCACACCTTTTCCCCCATCCCCTCCAACACCCCGTTCCCTTATACCCTTAAAAGAAAAAAAAAAAAAAAAAAAAAAAAAAAAACGTGCACAAAGCGCTTCCGAGTGGCAACGCATTGGACCCCAAAAAAGAGGAGAGAGAGAGAGAGAGAGAAAGAAAGAGATAAAAATGGAGGGAAATTACATGGTGTCTGGACAACGGGCTCGACGTCCGTGAGCGCGGGTTTGCAGGTGAGTCTATTTCCGTTGTCCTTTTTTTTTTGTTTTGAGGTGACAGGTTCGTGGGTCTGATTCGTGACGTCATGGGTCGTTCGTGGGTCTATGGTGTGACGTCAGAGGTAGGTCGTGGGTCTATGGCGTGACGTCAGAGGTCGTTCGTGACGTCAGAGGTCGTTCGTGGGTCTATGGTGTGACGTCAGAGGTCGTTCGCGGATCTAATTCGTGACGTCAAAGACCCGTTCGTGGGTCTGATTTGTGACGTCAGAGCCAGTTCATGGGTCTAATTAGTGAAGTCATAGCCCGTTCGTGAATCTATGGCGTGACGTCAGAGCCTATTCGTGAATCATCAGCGAGATAACCCAGTCCATTAGTGAATACCTGGCATGGCATCGCAGTCCCATAAATGGCTGTGTAACGTGACATTAGAAGCCCTTTCGTGACTCATTGGCGCCATGTCACCGTTCGTTCGTCCATTGACAACAGGTCGTCACAGGTCGTTCGTGTAACAGTCGCGTGGCGTCACAGGCCGTTCTTGTAATAGTCGCGTGACGTCACAGGCCGTTCGTGTAACAGTCGCGTGACGTCACAGCCTTTTCGCGGTTTTTTTCTGATCAGCTGTTAGCCTTAGTGTTATGATTGACCCTTTTTGTATTTTTTTTTCATAATATCTGCACTGATTAACTTTTTTTCTATACATTCCTGCACGTGTATATTCTTTCTTCATATCTGTTCAGACTAATTGTCGAAAGTATTTCTTGATTCATTATCGTTTTCATTTCCGTTTTTTTCTCTCTCTTTCGCTCACGTTCTCTCTCTCTCTCTCTCTCTCTCTCTCTCTCTCTCTCTCTCTCTCTCTCTCTCTTTCTGTATCTATCTATCTATCTCTCTTTCTCTCTCTATCTATCTATTTGTCTATCTCACTCTCTTTCTCTCTCTTCTCTTCTCTCTCTCTCTCTCTCTCTCTCTCTCTCTTCTTTCTCTCTCTCTCTCTCTCTCTCTCTCTCTCTCTCTCTCTCTCTCTCTCTCTCTCTCTCTCTCTCTCTCTCTCTCTCTCTCTCTTCTTTTCTTCTTTTCTGCCTTGTCACTCTTCCTTATCCATGTGCTCCTTTTTTCATGCCTCCTTTTTCAGCATGATAATCCTTATCCACCTTTTATCAATGCTCGCTGTAGTCCATCGTTATCACCCTTCCTCTATGCATGTCATATATCCTCCCCTCCCTCGTCTCTCTCTCCTCTACGTCATTCTCATTCTCTTTTCTTTTCTCCCCTTCTCCTACTTTTCATTACAAATCTTCCCTCTTCCCTTGTCGCAGAGCTTGCTTATCTCTGTGCTTTCCCTGCCTTTCTCTGTTGGCTCTCTGTCTGTCTGTCTGTCTGTCTGTCTGTCTGTTTGTCTGTCTGGCTTTCTGTCTGTCTGTCTGTCTGTTTGTCTGTCTGTTTGACTGTCTGTCTGTCTGTCTGTCTGCCTGTCTGTCCGTCTGTTTGTCTGTCTGTCTGTTTGTCTGTCTGTCTGTCTGTCTGTCTGTCTATCTGTTTGTATGGCTTTTGGGTTGTTTATTTTGTTTTGTTTTGATTTTTGTTTGGTTGTCTGTCACTCTGTCTGGATTTATGTTAATCTGTCTGTCTGTCTCTCTCTCTCACTTTCTCTCTCTTTCTTTCTCTTTCTCTCTCTCTCTCTCTCTCTCTCTCTCTCTCTCTCTCTCTCTCTCTCTCTCTCTCTCTCTCTCTCTCTCTCTCTCTCTCTCTCTCTCCCTCTCTCTCTCTCTCTCTCTCTCTCTCTCTCTCTCTCTCTTTCAATCTCTCTTTTCTATTCCTCTCGTACACAAGTATAAGAGGGATAATGTAATGCATTGAAGATCTAAAAATAGAAACTTTATGGCCCTTCAGAGAACAAAGAAAAAAGAAAAAAGAAAAAAATATCTAATGGCTGTAACATCGATCGAGAAAGAAAGCAAACCAACAAAGAAAAATAGTAACAAAAAAATAACGACGAGAAAGATAGATAGAGAGGGAGAGAGAGATAGAGAAAGGACAAGGGAGAGAGAGAGAGAGAGAGAGAGAGAGAGAGAGATAGAGAGATAGAGAAAGGACAAGAGAGAGAGAGAGAAAGAGCAAGAGAGAGAGAGAGAGAGATGGAGAGAGAGAAAGAACAACAGAGAGAGAGAGAGAGAGAGAGATAGAGAGAGAGCAAGAGCAAGAAGAGAGAAAGAGCAAGAGAGAGAGAGAGAGAGAGAGAGAGACAGACAGACACAGCACACACAGAGAGAGAGAGAGAGAGAGAGAGAGAGAGAGAGAGAGAGAGAGAGAGAGAGAGAGAGAGGCAGACAGACAGCTACACACACACACACAGAGAGAGAGAGAGAGAGAGAGAGTAACAGAAAGAGAGAGAGAGAGAGAGAGAGAGAGAAAGAGACAGAGACAGACACAAAGAGAGCGAGAGCGAGAGAGAGAGAGAGAGGTAGACAAACAGACAGAGTAACACACACACACACACACACACAGAGAGAGAGAGAGCGAGAGCGAGAGAGAGAGACAGAGAGAGAGAGAGAGAGAGAGAGAGAGAGAGAGAGAGAAAGAGATACGAACTATATTACATTTACATATACAAACAACAAAGAACTCACAAAACACTGTGGGAGTATTCCACACGTAATCTCCACGCATTAGCTAATTACCAAACAAAAAGAAAAAAAAGAAAAGAAAAAGAAAAAAAGAGAAGAGAAAAAGAGGGAAAAATCCTATGACCTTCCCTCTTCCCCCCCCCCCATTGTCACCCCCATCCACCTTTTTTTTCTCATCTCCCCTCTTCGTAAATATTGTGTTTTCTTTTAAAGATATGTAAACAAAAAGAGAAAAAATCAAGAAAAAAGAAAGCAAACACATGAAAAGCAAAAACAAAATAAGCAAAGAAAAAAGACAAGGAAATAAATATAACCCAAAAAGATATTTAAAAAATGAAAAAAGAAAAAAAGAACAAAAAATAAACAAAAAAGGTAAAAAAAAGAGAGAAAATGATAACGAAAATTAATAAAAAAAAACAATAAAGATAAAATGAGAAACGCAAATTGTCACACCAGGACTTGATCTGGATGTAAACAAAAAGATTAAAAGGTCATTTTTGAATTATAAGTTAGATGAAAATTCCAGCGTCAGATTAGAAGTGTGCGTGTTTTATCGGACATGCATGTTGTACACGTTGTAAGTAGCACACGAGAGATTAATTATTGTTTATTACAGCATATTCTGGATGTTCGTACCCCCCACCACCACCGCAAAAAAAAAAAAAAAAAGGGGTCGGGGGGGGTTTGGGGTGAGGGGATAGGGGGTCTGGGGGAGAGAGGGGGAAGGGAGGGGAGAGGGGGAGGGGGTCGGGGGGTGAGACAGAGGGGGTCTAGGGGGGAGAGGGGGGAAGGGGGAGTAAAGGGAGGAGGGGGAGGGGGTGAGGTCATAGTCCAGGGTCAGCTCCGCCAGCCTGTCGCTCGCTGGGTGGTCTGGTGCTTCTTCGTTTTGATGTTTGTTGTGCTTGTTTTTTTTTTTTGGGGGGGGGTTGTTTGTTTTGTCTTTTGTTTAGTTGTTTAGTTGTTTTTTGTATGTTTGCTTGTTTTAAGTATTTTTTTTGTTTTATTTGTTTATTTGCTTTTTGTTTGTTTGTTTGTTTTAGGTAAGTTTTTTTATTTATTTTGTTTTTGTTTGTTTGTTTTAAGTAAGGTTTTTTTGATTTATTTGTTTATTCGTTTTCGTTTGTTTGTTTGTTTATCTTAAGTAAGTTTTTTGTTTATTTATTTGTTTATTTATTTATTTTTGTTTGTTTGCTTATTTATCTTAAGTAAGGAATTCGTTTATTGTCTGTTTGTTTGTTCTTTTTATTTCTTATTTGTTTCTCTATTCTCTTTTATTATTTTTCTTTAGTAAGGTTTATTGTCTGTATCTTCTTTTTATTTTTTGTTTATCTATTATCTTTCTTTAGTAAGTTTTATTGTTCGATTGCTTTTCTTTTTAGATTATATTGTTTTTTAAGTATTATTATTATTTTTTAAATCAGAGAGAAAGGTACGTATAGATAGACGGATGGATAGACAGAGATACCGATAATTGAAAATATAGAGAAATATAGATATGCAGAAGATATTTAGAGAGATATAAGAGACAAGAGAAGACAAGAACGAGAAGATACACAAACACGATTAAAAACGTAGACAGACAACAACAAAAACAAATAGATGCGAAACTGAGTTAAAGAATAATAATGCTCTTTTAGAATATCAAAAAAACACGTTTTCTTAAAGAAGAAGAAGAGGAAGAAGAAGATGGTAAAAGAAACGAGAAACATCTGCCTCAAGATATATGAGTAAAAAAATAAACAAGCTTCTGCATTGCGTGTGAGGTTTTGCGTTTGTCTTCATGCATGTGTACCGTATTCATGTACGTCTCTGTTTGTATGCATGTGCGTTTGCTTGTGTATGTACTTGCAGGTCTACAGTATTCAAGTTCGTCTCTGTCTGTATGCATGTGTGTTTGCTTGTGTATGTACTTGCATGTGTACAGTATGCATGTGTGTTTGTTTGTGTATGTACTTGCATGTGTACAGTATTCATGTTCGTCTCTGTCTGTATGCATGTGTGTTTGCTTGTGTATGTACTTGCATGTGTACAGTATGCATGTGTGTATGTCTATGTGTGTACCTTCGTGTGTACAGTATGCATGTGTGTTGGTCTATGTGTGTACCTTCGTGTGTACAGTATGCATGTGTGTTGGTCTATGTGTGTACCTTCGTGTGTACAGTATGCATGTGTGTTTGCTTGTGTATGTACTTGCATGTGTACAGTATGCATGTGTGTTTGCTTGTGTATGTACTTGCATGTGTACAGTATGCATGTGTGTTTGTCTGTGTATGTACCTTCGTGTGTACAGTATGCATGTGCGTTTGCTTGTGTATGTACTTGCATGTGTACAGTATGCATGTGTGTTTGCTTGTGTATGTACTTGCATGTGTACAGTATGCATGTGTGTTTGCTTGTGTTACTGCATTTGTATGTATGTGCGTTTGTCTGTGTATGTACTTGCATGTGTACAGTATTGCATGTGTGCTATCTTGTATGTACCTTCAAAGAAAATAGTATGAGAAGTGTTTGTCTATGTATGTACCTTCGTGTGTACAGTATGCATGTGTGTTTGCTTGTGTATGTACTTGCATGTGTACAGTATGCATGTGTGTTTGCTTATGTATGTACTTGCATGTGTACAGTATGCATGTGTGTTTGCTTGTGTATGTACTTGCATGTGTACAGTATGCATGTGTGTTTGTTTGTATATGTACTTGCATGTGTACAGTATGCATGTGTGTTTGCTTGTGTATGTACTTGCATGTGTACAGTATGCATGTGTGTTTGCTTGTGTATGTACTTGCATGTGTACAGTATGCATGTGCGTTTGTCTGTGTATGTATCTTCGTGTATACAGTATGCATGTGTGTTTGTTTGTCCATAGTCTACATATACGTTCATGTATAATTGTATGAGTAATCCCCATTTTTTTTCTTCTAAAGCCAAGAACACCGAAAGAAAATGAAAAAGAAAAGAAGAAAAGAAAAATGGAAAAGAAAAGAAGAGAAGAAAAATGAAAAAGAAAAGAAAAGAATAAAAATGAAAAAGAAAATAGGAGAATAAAAAAATAAAACAAGAGAATAAAAAAGAAAAAGAGACGAAAAGAAGAAAAAGAAAAGAAAAGAAGAAAAGAAACACGAAAAAGAAAAGAAGAGAAATAGTCAAATAAAAAGTGAGACAGCCTTCGTCAATTGCCTCATTATTCACATGAAGCTAAAAAGGGAAGAAAGAAAGAAAGAAAGAAAAAAAAAAGTTCTGAAACTGCAACTTGTTACGAATAAAGAGAAAGGAGTTTAAAAGCGATGAGAAATTGACAAGGGAGTCTTACGGAGAGGAGGAGGAGGGAGGAGAAGGAGAAGAAGAAGTTGGAGATGGAGAAGGGAAAGGAGAAAGAGGAGGAGAAGGAAGAGAAGGAGGAGGGAGGAGAAGGAGAAGAAGTTGGAGATGGAGAAGGGAAAGGAGAAAGATGAGGAGAAGGGAGAGAAGGAGGAGGAAGATGAGGGGGAGGAGGAGGAAGATGAGAAGGTAGGAGGAGGAGGAGGGAAGGATGAGGGGGAGGAGGAGGAAGATGAGGGGGAGAAGGAGAAGAAGGAGAAGGAGAAGAAGAAGTTGGAGATGGAGAAGGGAAAGGAGGAAGAGGAGAAGAAGGAAGAGAAGGAGGAGGAGGAGGAAGATGAGGTGGAGGAGGAGGAAGATGAGGTGGAAGAGTAGGAAGATGAGGTGGAGGAGGAGGAAGAGGAAGAGGATGAAAAGAAGATGAGCAAGGTGAAGGGAAAGGAGGAAGAGAAGAAGAAGGAGGAGGAAAAGGAGGAACAAGAGTAGGAGGAAAGGAAAGAGATGAGGAAAAGGAATACGTGTAGTTGAAGGAAAAGACATGGAAGTGATAATGGAAGAGAAAAAGAAATAGACAGAAAAAGGAGAGAAAAGAAAGAATACATCCCAGGAGAGCGAGGAAAAAGGAGAAGGAGGAGGAGGAAGAGGAAATGCAAGAAGAAGAAGAAGAAGAAGAAGAGGAGGAGGAGGAGAAGGAGAAGGAGAAGGAGAAGGAAAAGGAGAAGGAGAAGGAGAAGGAGGAGGAGGAGAAGGAGAAGAGGAAGAAGAAGAAGAAGAAGGAAGAAGAGAAGCAGGATGAGGAAGAGGAGAAGAAGGGAGAAGGAGAAGGAGAAGGAGAAGGAGAAGGAGAAGGAGGAGGAGGAGGAGGAGGAGAAGAAGAAGAAGAAGAAGAAGAAGAAAAAGAAGAAGAAGGAGAAGAAGAAGAAGAAGAAGGAGGAGGAGGAGAAGGAGGAGGAGGAGAAGGAGAAAGAGAAGGAGAAGAAGAAAGAGGAGGAGGAACAGGGGAATAAGAACAAGAAGCAGCAGGAGAGTGAGAAGGAGAAGGAACAGGAAGAGGAATAAAAATCGCAAGAAGAATAAGAATAAGAGAAGGAGAACCAGGACTCCGAAGGAAGAGGAGCGAATAAAAGAGAGAAAAAAGGAAAATACACGTAAAACACAAAGGAAAAATGACCGAGCGAGCAATGACTCCGTGTCCCTGGATCACTGCAGGAAATTCTCGTAAAAAAAAGGATTCTTTACCGGAATGACGAAGGTCTTGCGAAGGATTAACAAGAAAGGATATTTCCATTAGGATAGTCTGGGCGAAGATGAGAAAGGGAGATAGGGATAGAGAGAGATAGACGGGAAGAGAGATGAATAGATAAGGATAGAAGGAGGAAGATGTGTATGGATGTTGCTAAGCTGTAGGAGGAGTGAGGGGGTAGAGGGGAAAGACTGGGGGAGTAAGAGAGAGAGAGAGAGAGAGAGAGAGAGAAAGAGAGAGATGAGAGAGAAAGAGAGAGAGAGAGAGAGAGAGAGAGAGAGAGAGAGAGAGAGAGAGAGAGAGAGTAGAGAGCAAGAGAGATCAAGAGAGAGAGAGAGAGAGAAAATAAGGGTAAAAAAGAAAGAAAGAAAGAAAAAAAAATATTCATGCATTCTGTGATTAGGAACCTCAGAACATGACGTACGATTTCCCTTCTTAATGACATTCAAATCACACTTTTCTTCCGCAAAAAATAATAACAGGAAGATATGAAAGGTAAAGAAAAATAAGAAAAATAACAGTAAATAACAAAAATGTTCAGCATTCCAAAAGATACCGAGCAAGCGACATTCTGAAACCCCAACTATCTTTTTCCATAACACACGACTTACCCTTTTTTCCCCTCACTTTCGCTCCCCCTTTATCGCTTCCCCTCTCCCTAGACTCTTTCCTCCCCTCTCTCTCTGTTCCCCTGTTTCCCCTTCCTCTCTTTCCTTCCCCTTCCCCTCCTCGCTCTATTCCCCTGCTTCCCCTTTCTCTCTCACTCCTCTTCTCAGACCTCCTCTTTCTCTTTTTTTTCATTTCCCTGACTCCTTTTATTCATCTCTCTTTGTCATTCATCTCCTTCTCTTCTTCTCTCTCAATTCCCCTCCTTCTTCTCATCCTCTCTCCCTATTCCCCTTCTTCTTCTCTTCCTCTCTCTTCATTCCCCTCCTCCTCTCCTTTCTCTTCTTTCCCCTCCTCCTCTGCTCCTCTCCTCCTCTCTTTCCATTCCCCTCCTTCTTCTCTTCCTCTCTTCATATCACCTCCTCCTTCTTCATCATCCTCTCTCTCTATTCCCCTCCTTCTTCTATATCTCTCTCCTCTTCCCCCTTATTCCCCTTCTTTCTCCTTTCATTTCCTCCTGCTACTTATCCTCTCTCTATTCCCCTCCTTCTCTCCTCCTCTCTCTCCATTCCTCCTTCTTCTCCCTCCCTTCTCTCTCCATTCTCCTTCTCCTCCCCTCCGTTCCTTCCCCTTTTCCTCCGCCTGGACCCGAAGCATACACTCGGAGCCAACAAAAATAGATCTTCATTACATCGCTTGGACTAATGTTCACTGCTCACGCTTCTCCTCAATTCACAAATTACAGCCTCAGCTTCTCCCTTCCTCCCTCCCCTGCCCTTGCTCCCTTCCTCCCTCCTCCTGCCCTGCTCCCTTCCTACCTCCTCCCCACCCTTCCTCTTACCCCTCCTCCCTTCTTCTCTTCCTCCTCCTCTTCCTTCGCTCCTTCCCTCCCTTCCTCCTACCCTCTCCTTCTCTCTTTCTCCCTTCCTCCTCCTCCTCCTCCTCCCTTCTTCCCTTCCTCCCTTCCTCCTCCACTTCCTATCCTTCCTCCCTTCCTCTCCCTTCCTCCCTGTTTCTCCCTCTCCTTCCTCCTCTTCCTCCTCCTTCTTCCCTTCCTTCTTCCTTCCTCCCTTCCTCCTTTAATCCTCCCCTTCCTCCCTTCCTCCCTCCTCCCTTTCTCCCCTTCCTCTCTTTCTCCCTTCCTCCCTTCCTCCTCTCCTTCTTCCCTTCCTCCCTTCCTCCCTCCCCCTCTCCCTCTGACTCTCACCCTCCCTACCAGCTCCGTCACCCTTCTCTGTGTCAGTGAAAAAAAAAGAAAAAGAAAAATATTGTTGCATGTTGCTCTTGATTTTAACTTTTTCATTCTTCCTTTTTTTCCATTTTTTTCTTACATTTTTATTCAATTGGTTTGTTCCCCTTGCTTCTTCTATTTCGGTTTCAAT
>NC_091569.1:38922858-38925358 GCF_042767895.1 Penaeus vannamei | reverse complement strand
CTTTCTCCTTGTCTTTCTCTTTTTTCCTTTTTGTATCTTTTTCTCCTTCTCTCTCTTCTCCACAATTCCCTCTTTTTTTCCTTTTCCTTCCTTTTCTTTTTCGTCATTCTTCTTCCTTTCTCTCTTTCCTCTTTCTGTCTGTCTGATCTCTTTCTCTTTTCTCTTTCTTTCCATTCCTATCCTTCGCACTTTCTGCTTTTCCTCATTCCTCCACTTCCCTCTTCTTACCTTTCTTCTTCTTATGCCTCTAATCCTTCCCTCCTCTTTTCCTTTTTTCCTTCTTCCGAAAAATTCTGTCCTTTTTGTTAACTTTTACTCCTTTCTTCATTTCCTCCTCTCCTCTTTCTTTCATTTTCCCACTTCTTTTCCTTCACGTTCTCTTTTTCTCTCTCCCTTCCACCTCTTTTCCCCTTTCCCTCGTCTTCCCTTTCCTCCTTTATTAGCCTCTTAATCCCCTTACATCTCCTTCTTCCTCTCCCTTCCACTCCTACTATACCCCCCCTCTTTCTGCTTTAGTCTTCTTTAATCCCCTCTCAAATTCTCCCTCCTCCTCTCCCTCTTCCTACTCAACTCTCTCCTATACCCCCTTTCCCCATCCTCCTCCTACCCCCACCCTTCCCCACCCCCCTCTTTAGTCTTTAATCCCCTCTCATCTCCTCCTCCTCCTCTCCCTTCTCTACTCTACTCTACTCTACCCTTTCCCTCCCCTCCCTACCCCCCTCCCCACCCCACCCCACCTCTCCCCACCTCTCCCCACCCTCCCCGCCCCTCCCCACCCCTCCCTCCTGTACTCACGACCGTCTATTTATTCTCGAATTAAACTCCCGACCGACTCTCGCTTCATACACCAAAATCTCACACTTCCTTTTATCGCCAATCGCCAATTTCATACCCAGCCGAGGACGCAGCAAAGGGATATATATCTCTCATTAGTTTTCGGATTAAGCTCAAAAAAAAAAAAAAAAAAGGAATATGATAGATAACTTTGATGATAAAAAAGAAAAGAAAAGGTGGAAGAAAAGGAATATGATAGATAAAAGGAATATGATAGATAACTTTGATGATAAAAAAGAAAAGGAAAGGAGGAAGAAAAGGAATATGATAGATAAAAGGAATATGATAGATAACTTTGATGATAAAAAAGAAAAGAAAAGGTGGGAGAAAAGGAATATGATAGATAAAAGGAATATGATAGATAACTTTGATGATAAAAAAGAAAAGAAAAGGTGGAAGAAAAGGAATATGATAGATAAAAGGAATATGATAGATAACTTTGATGATAAAAAAGAAAAGAAAAGGTGGAAGAAAAGGAATATGATAGATAACTTTGATGATAAAAAAGAAAAGAAAAGGTGGAAGAAAAGGAATATGATAGATAACTTTGATGATAAAAAAGAAAAGAAAAGGTGGAAGAAAAGGAATATGATAGATAAAAGGAATATGATAGATAACTTTGATGATAAAAAAGAAAAGAAAAGGTGGAAGAAAAGGAATATGATAGATAACTTTGATGATAAAAAAGAAAAGAAAAGGTGGAAGAAAAGGAATATGATAGATAACTTTGATGATAAAAAAGAAAAGAAAAGGTAGAAGAAAAGAAATATGATAGATAACTTTGATGATAAAAAAGAAAAGAAAAGGTGGAAGAAAAGGAATATGATAGATAACTTTGATGATAAAAAAGAAAAGAAAAGGTGGAAGAAAATGAATATGATAGATAACTTTGATGATAAAAAAGAAAAAAAAAGGTGGAGCAAAAGGAATATGATAGATAACTTTGATGATAAAAAAGAAAAGAAAAGGTGGAAGAAAAGGAATATGATAGATAACTTTGATGATAAAAAAGAAAAGAAAAGGTGGAAGAAAAGGAATATGATAGATAACTTTGATGATAAAAAAGAAAAGAAAAGGTGGAGGAAAAGGAATATGATAGATAACTTTGATGATAAAAAAGAAAAGAAAAGGTGGAAGAAAAGGAATATGATAGATAACTTTGATGATAAAAAAGAAAAGAAAAGGTGGAAGAAAAAGAATATGATAGATAAAAGGAATATGATAGATAACTTTGATGATAAAAAAGAAAAGAAAAGGTGGAAGAAAAGGAATATGATAGATAAAAGGAATATGATAGATAACTTTGATGATAAAAAAGAAAAGAAAAGGTGGAAGAAAAGGAATATGATAGATAAAAGGAATATGATAGATAACTTTGATGATAAAAAAGAAAAGAAAAGGTGGAAGAAAAGGAATATGATAGATAAAAGGAATATGATAGATAACTTTGATGATAAAAAAGAAAAGAAAAGGTGGGAGAAAAGGAATATGATAGATAAAAGGAATATGATAGATAACTTTGATGATAAAAAAGAAAAGGAAAGGAGGAAGAAAAGGGGTATCCAATATAGCGAGGTTTTCGTTTTCAAAATGGGGTTCCAGGCTGATCATGAATATGCAGCAATGCCTGAATGGCTAAAGTTACACGGAAAAATACTTGTTTTTG
>NC_091569.1:38912858-38917858 GCF_042767895.1 Penaeus vannamei | reverse complement strand
CTTTCCTTCTTTATATCTTTCCTTCTTTTCTTTGTTCTGTTATTCTGTTTATTCTTGCTTTTCTATTTACATTTCCCTCTGATTGAATTCAGCTTAACTTCCTTATTTTCTCTCTCTCTCTCTGTCTCTCTCTCTCTCTCTCTCTCTCTCTCTCTCTCTCTCTCTCTCTCTCTCTCTCTCTCTCTCTCTCTCTTTCCCTCTCACTCTATCTCTCTCTCTCTCTCGCTCTCTCTCTCTCTTTCCCTCTCTCTCTCTCTCCCCTCCATCCATCTACCACCTCCTCTCTTTCCCACAGTATCTACGCCAACGCACTCCTGTACACTGTAAACATCAAAGACCCCCATCCCGCCACTTTCACTCCCCCTCCTCTCCCTCTCCCCTCCCTCCCCCCTTCCACACACCACCCCCTCCTGCCATTCACTCCATCACCCCCTTTCCTCTCCCAGCTCTCCTCTTCCCCTTCCCCCTTCCCTTCCCTCCCTCCCCACCCCCTTCCACACCACCCCCTCACTGCCATTCACTCCATCCCCCCTTTCTCACCAGCTCTCCTCTTCCCTTCCCCACTTTACCTTCCCTCCCCCTCCCCCCACCTTCCACCTCTGCCTTCTCCATCTCCTTGCACTATAACAGCTCTCCTCTTCCTGCCTCCCGCCTCCTTCCCTCCCCTTCCACACACACCCACCCCCTCCTGCCTACAATTCCTCCATCTCCTCCTTTCCTCTCAGCTCTCCTCTCCCCTCCCCTCCTCCTCCCACCTCTTTCTCCCCCTTCCCCCTTCCCTCCCTCACCCCACCCCACTTCCACACACACACCTTCTGCCATATTCCTCATCCCCCTTTTCCTCTCAGCTCTCCCTCTCCCCCTCCTCCTCCCCACCTCTTTCTCCCCCTTCCCCCCTTCCCCTCCTTCCCCTCCCCCTTCCACACACCACCCCCTCCTGCCATTCCTTCATCCCCCCCTTTCCTCGACAGCTCTCCTCTCCCCCCCTCTTTCTCCTTCCCTTCCCCCTCCCCCCTTCCACACTACCCCCTCCTGCCATTCACTCCTCTCCTCCCTTCCTCTCCCAGCTCTCTCCTCTTCCACTCCCTCCTCCCCCTCTTTCTCCCCCTTCCCTCCCTCGCCCTCCCCACCCTCCCCCTTCCACACCACCCCCTCCTGCCATTCACTCCATCTCCCCCTTTCCTCGCCAGCTCTCCTCTTCCCCTCCTCCTCCCGACCTCTTTCTCCCCTTCCCTCCCTTCCCCCTTCCACACACCACCCCCTCCTGCCATTCACTCCATCTCTCCCTTACCTCGCCAGCTCTCCTTCTCCCCCTTCCACCCTTCCCTTCCCCCTTCGCCCTCCCCCCCCACCCCTTCTACACCACCTGCACTCCTCCCTGCCATTCTTCATCCCCCTTTCCTCGCCAGCTCTCCTCTTCCCCTCCTCCTCCCGACCTCTTTCTCCCCCTTCCCTCCTTCCCCCTTCCACACCACCCCCTCCACCATTCCTCCATCTCCCTTTCTCTCCCTTAGCTCTCTTCCCCTCCTCCTCCTACCTCTTTCTCCCCACTTCCCTCCTTCCCCACCCCTTCCACACCACCCCTCCTGCCATTCTCACTCCATCTCCCCCTTTCCTGCCAGCTCTCCTCTCTTCCCCTCCTCCTCCCCTACCTCTTTCTCCCCCTTCCCTCCTTCCCCCACCCTTCCACACACAACCCCGTCCTGCCATTCACTCCATCTCCCCCTTTCCTCTCAGCTCTCCTCTTCCCCTCCTCCTCCCTACCTCTTTCTCCCCTTCCCTCCCTTCCCCCTCCCCCAACACCTCCTGCCATTCATTCCATCTCCCCCTTTCCTCTCCAGCTCTCCTCCCCCTCCTCCTCCCTACCTCTTCCCTCCCCCTTCCCTCCCCCGCCCCTCCTGCAACACCCTCTCTGCCATTCACTCCATCCCCCCCTTTCCTCGACAGCTCTCCTCTTCCCACCCTCTTTCTCCCCTTTCCCTTCCCTCCTTCCCCTCTCCTTCCACACACACACCCCTCTCCATACCATTCACTCCATCTCCTCCTTTCCTCTCCAGCTCTCCCTCTCCCCCTCCCCCTCCCTCCCCACCTCTTTCTCCCCCTTCCCCCTTCCCTCCTTCCCCCTCTCTCCCCCTTCCACACATCACCCCCTCCTGCCATTCACTTCATCCCCCGCTTTCCTCATAGCCTCTCCTCTTCCCCTCCTCCTCCCCCTCTTGTCCCTTCCCTCCCACCCCCACCGCCCTCCCCTCCTCCCCCTTCCACATCACCCCCCTCCTGCCATTCGCTCCATCCCCCCTTTCCTCCACCAGCTCTCCTCTTCTCTCTCCTCTGTCTACCCCTTCACCCTCCCCCCACCCTTCCCCACCACCCCCTTCCTGCCATTCACTCCATCCCGCCCCTCACTTCAGCCCCTCCTCTTCCCCTCCTCCTCCCCACCTCTTTCTCCCCCTCCCCTTCCCCCTCCTCCCCCCACCCCTTCCACGCACCACCCCCCTCCTGCCATTCACTCCATCCCCCCCCTTTCGTCGACAGCTCTCCTCCTCCCCCCTCTTTCTCCCCTTCCCTTCCCCCTCTCCCCATCCTTTACCACCCCCTTCCTGCCATTCAGACTCATTTGCGATTTGAAGAAGTGAGGAAATAGCCCATAAAGCAGCGAAGCACCTCACAGATAGGCTCAAATGGGCGTCAAATCCTCTGACTTCCTGCCATTGAAAACCCAAGGCTTGTGATTTGTGCTGTTCGTCATTTCTTCAACGTCACTCTACTTTCGCGTCTCTCAGTGTCAGTTCGTACTGCACGCGAAAGAGCTGCGAAGGAGATAGGGAGATAAGATAATAGATAAAGGAAAGGGGGTGTTGTAAGTGGGAGATAGGGAAATGGGGAGAAAAGAGATAAAGTTTGAAATGAGGCACTGTTTAAAAGGGGTGTGAGAGAGATAGGAGATATATAGATAAAGGAAAGGGTATTTATGAGATACGGTTGTGGAATAAGGAGATAGGAAATAGGGAAAGAGAGAAAGAAAATAAAGTTTTGAAATCATTTTTATTTAAAAAAGGACTGTGAGGGAGATAGGAGATAAATAGATAAAGGAAAGGGTGTTGTGGAGCATAGTGATATAAGGGGTGAGAGGGAAGAGAGAGTAAGGAGGAAGTGAAATAGAGAAATAGAAGAGAGAGAAAGAGAATAAAGTTAAAGAATTATGAGGAGATGAGATGGATAAGAGAAAAGGGTGTTGTGGAATAAATTGTGGAATAAGGAGATAGTTAAATGGGAAAGAAGAGGTAGAAGTAGGGAAATGATGAAACAAATAAGGAAGAAGAGAATAAAGTTTTGAAATGGGGCACTGTTTAAAAAAGGGCTGTAGGGGAGGTAGGTAATCAAATAGATAAAGGAAAGGGGTGTTGTGGAATCGAGGTTGTGAAATAGGGAGATAAAGATAGGTGAAGAAAGAAAATAAGGTTTGAAATGGAGCTGATTTAAAGGTGTAGGGGGAATGAGTGAATAAATAGATAAGGAAGGGATGTTGTGGAATAGGGATATAGGAAATAGAGGAAGAGAGGGAGAGAGAGTAAGGAGTAGTGAAATAGAGAAATAGGAAGAGAAGCGAATGCTTGGGCAATGTTTGTGGGAAAGAGAAGAGGTAAATATGTGACATGGAAAGAAGAGAATAGGGATGTGAAAGTGGTGAGAGAAATAGTGAAATGTCTATGGGAAAGAGAGAAGAAAATGAAATTATGAAAAGAAATATTTTGGAGAAGAAAGAGAGAAAAAAAGTGAAACAGGGGACGGGGGAAGAAAGATAATAAATGAAGATAAATAGGGAAATAGGGAAAGAGATAGATAATAAAAGGGATATGAAATAGGAAAATATTGGGGGAGAGAAAGTTATAGAATAAAGTTGTGAAATAAGGAAATATCTGGGGGAAAGAAAGAGAGAGAGAGAGAGAGAGAGATAGAGAATAAAATAGTTATGGAATAGACAAAGAGACCTGAGAAGATAAAGACGTGAAATAGGGAAATGCTTGCGTTACGTAGGTAAGACTAACGTTTGACAAATATTAACCTACAAATGTATAAATAGATTTAATGGATATAATATAAATTCCTTCTTTCCTTCTTTATATCTTTCCCCTGCTTTTCTTTGTTCTGTTATTCATTCATTCTTGCTTTCTCTTAGCTTCCCTCTGATTGAATTCAGCTTAACTTCCTTATTTTCTCTCTCTCTCTCTCTCTCTCTCTCTCTCTCTCTCTCTCTCACTCTCTCTCTCTCTCACTCTCACTCTCTCTCTCACTCTCACTCTCTCTCTCTCTCTCACTCTCTCTCTCACTCTCTCTCTCTCTCAATTTATCCCTCCCTCCCTCTCTCTCTCTCTCTCTTTCTGTTTGTCCGTCTATTTCCACCTCTCTTTCTCTGTTTGTTGTGTTGTCTGTGTCCCCCCCTCTTTTCCTCTTCTTTCCCCTTTCTTACCCAATTTCTTTTTATTTTCCCCGTTTTCTCTCTCCCCTTGCCTTCGCTTCTTGGCAATCTCCTTCACTGCATCTTGTGTTCGTTACCCATCCCCTTCAACAGTCACCTAGATCTATGATGGGGACATAACTGGCTTTATTGCAGGGATTCTCGCTGTCTGGTTCTAGAAAGTGGGAGAAGTAGGCAATAACACCACACTGGCCCTTAAACAAGCTCTCTCTTTTTCTCCCCCCCCCCCCTATACCCTACTCTTCTAAACTCTGCCTCTGTCTGTATGTATGTATGTATGTTTGTTTGAAGCATGCTCTTTTTCTCCCCCCACCCCCACTCTCTACTCCTTCTCTGTATGTGTCTGTCTGTCTTTATGTTCATTCATTGTTTTGTCTTGTCTTGTCTGCTAGGCTGTCTGGCTCTGTCTCTTTCTTTCTTTCTCTCTTTGTCGGTCTGTTTCTGTCTGTCGGTCTCTCTCTTTCTGTCTCTCTCTCTCTCTCTCTCTCTCTCTCTCTCTCTCTCTCTCTCTCTCTCTCTC
>NC_091569.1:38890828-38893328 GCF_042767895.1 Penaeus vannamei | reverse complement strand
TATATGTGTGTGTGGAAAGGTATGAATGAGAACGAATATCTTCACAATACAAGAAATGTATTTGACCGGATTCATGTATTTCTGACGAAGATATAATCGAAACCGGTCAAAGTACATCTCTTTGTATTGTGAGATATTCGTTCTCATACCTTTCCACATTTGTCCACATGAATACAGTTCATATATATATATATATATATATATATATATATATATATATATATATATATATATATATACACACACATATACATGTGTGTGTGTGTGTGTATGGTGTAGAGAGAGTGAGAGAGAGAGAGAGAGAGAGAGAGAGAGAGAGAGAGAGAGAGAGAGAGATAGAGACAGAGAGAGAGAGAGAGAGAGAGAGAGAGAGAGAGAGAGAGAGAGAGAGAGAGAGAGAGAGAGAGAGAGACAGAGAGAGAGAGAGAGAGAGAGAGAGAGAGAGAGAGAGAGAGAGAGAGAGAGAGACAGAGAGAGAGAGAGAGAGACATCCCATATTCCTATTACTCCATTCATAAAGCCTCATCCTTTGCGTGTGTGTGTACCCTCGCGCATGTACACTCATAAATATGTGTGGACGTATGTGTACATATACATTCACTGATACAAACACACACACACACACACAAAAAAAAAACGAACACGTCTCATATACTTTCTGAAATGAAACAGAGACAAGTGATAAGATAACTGAAGCAAAAAGGAAAAGAGAAAAGAGGATTTAAAGAGCAGATAGGTAGTTATCCTGTCCTCGGCGCAGGGTAGTTCAGGGACAAAGAATAATTACGAAATACATTATCATATCAACAGGGGCTTGTATATAACAGGGCGTTTATGCATGATACTTATATCTGTTCATATATAATTATGAGCATGAGAAAGGGTGTTTATATGTAATGCAACAACGCTTGTGTTTACTATGCAAGCAATAAAGTAATCAAACCAAATAGGTAGTTACAGTATCATGACTAGACCACAATAAAGTTTTTTAAAACCTATTTATGTTATCTATTTATTTTTTGTTTTGTATCACTTGGTGTGACTTCTCATACTCTTGACAGCTAACTCACGTAGTGCCTTTACATCCCTTAAATACAAAAGGAAATCAGTAAGCAGTGTGACATTTTACATCTAATTCTGGGTTTGCTCAGAAGTAAATTTTAAAAACTAATATACTAATTTGTCACCAACTTACTGTCACGTTGCCTGAGGAAGGATGCCACAAAGAAGAAACAAATATATTCCGAAAACGCAAAAGAAAGAAGATTAGATCAATGGCACTCCTACAGCGGCATGACCACACAAACATTTATTTCGTAAAATTGAACATTACATCCAAAAGTTAAATGAATTAAGCCAATACTGCAGTGCCTTATATCCTCATAAATGCTGACTCAGTCAAGATAATGCCATGTTCACTTACAAGTCCAACGATAGGTACCATTTAAGAAACACGTCTTTTACAGATCCTACAATGCTGCTCCACTCAATCCCAAGCATTTACCAGCTTTGATGGAGTCCAGGCATGGAAACAGTTTACCAGATTCTTTGTGATAAAAGACCTGAACTGTGCATCGCGGTTCTGCCCTGTAATTAACATCAACTATTATAGTGACGAATAAACACGCGTGCTTCCCCAATATCAATTACATGTAAGCGCAGATACCTTACCATCACCAATGTGTAAGATATTGTATGGAATAATCAGTATTATAACTTATATCTGTGACACCTTTTCCTTTTTTATGAGGATATTTATGTATGTACTACGCCTTAACAAATTGGCTTATTAAGGTATGCTATTTGTTGTTTGAACGCAAGTACACTTTGTACCTCGTGCAACATACAAGTAATAATCCATTGTGTTCCTACACTGTTTTTGAGTTTGTTATTTATTCTATGTTGCTATTATTTGCCTTAATTAATATCTTTATTCTTGTTATGCATTTCAAACCAATATTTATAGCCATTTTACTTATATATATCACTCCGATATCATCATCATGAATCCACACCAATGGCCTCTTGCAAGAGCTAATCCGATGTATCTCTGCAGATTATAAGTGATAGATAATTGCTGAATACTTGATATCTAAAATCTGAAATCTGAAATCTGAATCCAGTTAAATGGCTGTGAAAGTACCTAATATAACTGATTAAAAACAGACAGATGATGTATTTCATTTACCTGCTCACCGAAATACCCAATCCTTTAGCCACCGAGGGAATTAGCACAGAAATAAAACAGGACATGAATAGCGGCAAAGGGAAGGGTTACACGAGCCGGATTTAACACAGAACCACAATCAGTACACGAATAGCAACAAAAGGAAGGAAAACCCGAGCTGGAAATAACAGAGAACCACAAAGAGAGAGATCATATTAGCGTTTTAGTCGTTGTTGAACAGGGATCTTCGACAGAGAACAATAGTTAGTCCTGATCGGTATGTTTTTTTTTTTCTTATTTCTTTATTTGTATTTATTGTATTATTTGTATGTA
>NC_091569.1:38880828-38883328 GCF_042767895.1 Penaeus vannamei | reverse complement strand
AAGAAAGAAAGAAAGAAAGAAAAACAGAAAAAGATGGAAATGGGTAAGACTTGAAGAAGAATTAGAAGATGATTAATAATAATAATTAGAAGAAGGGGAAGAATTAGAAAAAGATGAAGAAGAACGCAATAATTAAAGAAAGAAAGAAAGAAAGAAAGAAAAAAAAAACAGAAAAGAGTGGAAATGGGTAAGACTTGAAGAAGAATTACATGATTAATAATAATAATTAGAAGAAGGGGAAGAATTAGAAAAAGATGAAGAATAGCGAAAATGAACAGCCTTTTAGGAAATAGAAAACGGATAATGAATTAGTGAATTTCCTTTGTAGGAAGACGCTGCGAAAATAGGAATAAGAGAGATTACAGAATGATGGCGATTGGAAGCAAATTCGTTGATTAATAGCTTTTCTGACCTCCCTTTCCTCCCTTTCATCATGTTTATTATTCCTCCTTTTACTCTCTCTTTCATCTCTAACTGACTATAATTCCATTCATGAATATATATATTTTCTAGTTATATTAAACCACATCAAAGTCCATGCTTGTTATCTCATACTCTCTGTCTGTCTGGTTATCTGTCTCTCTTTCTCTCTCGCTTTCCTTCTCTCTCTCTCTCTCTCTCTCTCTCTCTCTCTCTCTCTCTCTCTCTCTCTCGCTCTCTCTCTCTCTCTCTCTCTCTCTCTCTCTCTCTCTCTCTCTCTCTCTCTCCTCTCTCTCTCTCTCTCTCCCTCTCTCTCTCTCTCTCTCTCCCCTCTTCCCTCTCCCTCTCTCTCCCTCCCTCCCTCCCTCCCTCTCCCTCTCTCTCTCTCCCCCCCCCCCCCTCTCTCTCAATAAGACACCTCCTTCCATTCATAAATTTGCTCCGCCCCCTTCCTCCGCTTAGCTCCTCCCATTTTTACGATCACCTTACTCACTCGCCTCGTCCCATTCAGCTTTGTGTCTCTTGATGCACAGTTATGCAGACCTCATTCGCCGCGGTCAATCATGGGGCAGAAATGAGGGTAAGGGGGAGGCAGAAATGAGGGTAAGAGGGGGGTAGAGGTGAGGGCAAGGGGGGAGCAGGAATGAGGGTAAGGGGGAGGCCGAGGTGAGGGTAAGGGGGAGGCAGAAGTGAGGGTAAGAGGGGGGTAGAGGTGAGGGGGAGGAGGAGGCAGGAATGAGGGCAACGGGAAGGCAGGAATGAGGGTAAGAGGGAGGCAGGAATGAGGGTAAGAGGGAGGCAGGAATGAGGGTAAGAGGGAGGCAGGAATGAGGGGAAGGGGAGGCAGGAATGAGGGTAAGGGGAGGCAGAAATGAGGGTAAGAGGGGGTAGAGGTGAGGGTAAGAGGGGGTAGAGGTGAGGGTAAGGGGAGGCAGAAATGAGGGTAAGGGGAGGCAGGAATGAGGGTAAGAGGGAGGCAGAAATGAGGGTAAGAGGGGTAGAGGTGAGGGTAAGGGGAGGCAGAGGTGAAGGTAAGGGGGAGGCAGAGGTGAGGGTAAGAGGGGGTAGGGATGAGGGAAGGGGGAGGCAGGAATGAGGGAAGGGGAGGCAGGAATGAGGGTAAGAGGGAGGCAGGAATGAGGGTAAGGGGAGGCAGGAATGAGGGGAAGGGGAGGCCGAGGTGAGGGTAAGGGAGGCAGAGGTGAGGGTAAGGGAGGCAGGAATGAGGGTAAGGGGGAGGCAGGAATGAGGGGAAAGGGGGAGGCCGAGGTGAGGGTAAGGGGGAGGCAGGAATGAGGGTAAGGGGGAGGCAGGAATGAGGGTAAGAGGGAGGCAGGAATGAAGGGGGAGGCAGGAATGAGGGAAAGGGGGAGGCAGGAATGAGGGTAAGGGAGGCAGATGAGTGGTAAGGGGAGGCAGGAATGAGGGTAAGGGGAGGCAGGAATGAGGGTAAGGGGGAGGCAGGAATGAGGGCAAGGGGAGGCAGGAATGAGGGTAAGGGGAGGCAGGAATGAGGGTAAGGGGAGGCAGGAATGAGGGCAAGGGGAGGCAGGAATGAGGGTAAGGGGAGGCAGGAATGAGGAGTAAGAGGGAGGCAGGAATGAGGGTAAGGGGAGGCAGGAATGAGGGTAAGAGGGAGGCAGGAATGAGGGTAGGGGGAGGCAGGAATGAGGGTAAGGGGAGGCAGGAATGAGGGCAAGGGGAGGCAGGAATGAGGGCAAGGGGGAGGCAGGAATGAGGGTAAGAGGAGGCAGGAATGAGGGTAAGGGGAGGCAGGAATGAGGGTAAGGGGGAGGCAGTGAAATGAGGGGCAGGAGCAGGAATGAGGGTAAGAGGGAGGCAGGAATGAGGGAAAGGGGGAGGCAGAAGGGAGGGAAAGGGGGAGGCAGGAATGAGGGGGAGGGAGAGGGAGGACTGAGGGTAAGAGGGGGAGGTGGGTAAGAGGGGGAGGTAGGAATGAGGGGAAGGGGGAGGCAGAGGTGAGGGTAAGGAGGGGAGGTAGGAATGAGGGTAAGGGGGAGGCAGGAATGAGGGGAAGGGGGAGGCAGGAATGAGGGTAAGAGGGAGGCAGGAATGAGGG
>NC_091569.1:38800855-38803355 GCF_042767895.1 Penaeus vannamei | reverse complement strand
TTCTTCCTTTCTTAGTGTTCTTCTTTTCTTCCTTTCTTCCGTTCTTCCTTTCTTTCTTTCTTACTTTCTTCCTTTCTTCCTTTCTTCCTTTCTTCCTTCCTTCCTTCCTTCCTTCCTTCCTTCCTTCCTTCCTTCCTTCCTTCCTTCCTTCCTTCCCTCCCTTCCTTCCCCCCCTCCCCCCCCCGGTCTCTCTCCTTCTCCCTCTCCCTCTCTTAATCAGGATCAAACACGGGGGGAAAAAAATAAAATGTTCCGGGCGCGCTAGGTCAGCCTGGAGGTTGATAAAGCGAATCCAAAATTTTAATCAAATAAATGCATAAAGTACAGCATTTCCTTGAGCAAATCTTGCCTTGAGTTTTCTGTCGAGGTAATTGAAGTCAGAGGTAATTGAAGTCAGAGGTAATTGAAGTCAGAGGTAATTGAAGTCAGAGGTAATTGAAGTCAGAGGTAATTGAAGTCAGAGGTAATTGAGGTCAGAGGTAATTGAAGTCAGAGGTAATTGAAGTCAGAGGTAATTGAAGTCAGAGGTAATTGAAGTCAGAGGTAATTGAAGTCAGAGGTAATTGAAGTCAGAGGTAATTGAAGTCAGAGGTAATTGAAGTCAGAGGTAATTGAAGTCAGAGGTAATTGAAGTCAGAGGTAATTGAAGTCAGAGGTAATTGAAGTCAGAGGTAATTGAAGTCAGAGGTAATTGAAGTCAGCTATCGAGCAATACCTGGGGAACATTAATAGACTGATATATTTGAAGAGGTATACTGCATATTATGTATATTTATAAATACTTGTGTGGATAAAAATAAAGACACATAAAACACACACACATAAAACACACACACACACACACACACACACACACACACACACACACACACACACACACACATACACACACATACACACACATACACACACATACACACACATACACACACATACACACACACACAAAAAAAAAAACACATAAAACACACACACACATAAAACACATAAAACATATAAAACATAAACATACATAAAACACACATAAAAATAAAGATGAAAATAAATCCCCTTCGATATGCGGAGGGGCGATATTCATGAAAGGTCTAAGACTTTTCTTTGCGATTTTATGTCTGATTTGATCTGCGCCACATCTCAAAATTGATGCTGGTAATAAAAATAACATGTAAATTGTTATAGACCCTATTTTGATTATCTATTGTAATAAGATATGATTAATATAGCAATTAACCTTACTGATATCACAATGTTAATATCACACATTTAGTATATCTAAATGTGATGTGGCATGCCTGCGTTTATTGTCATTGCATCAGCTAAAAAGGAGTGCGACACAATTTTAAATTTTTTTTATGAAATACAACAATAAAAACATGAGACGGCTCAAATAACGATTCATAATTCATCAATAGTGGCCTCGAAGTTTTATTTATCATTTCCAAAGCGGAATAATCTTCAACAAAAGGAAATTTGCATAGAACCAAATCTATGACAGCCCATGTACATAAGAAAAAATTAAAGACAGTCCTTTTGTTTGTGAATAGAAAATAGCTGTAAAATATAAGAAACGACTAAATTAATGTTTGGCAATCAATCAAAAGGGTTTTCCAAGTTGTTTTTCTATCACATTCGATCCAGAATTATCTTCAAATTTGTCTATGATTCGGTTGAAGTTTTAGGACAGGCGTCGAAGTGCCCCATGCACATAAGGACTGTCTTTAAAACTACAGTGCAAATTGACGCAAATTTGAAGATAATTCTGCATCAAATAGGATAGGAAAAAACTAGAAAGACCCTTTTAATTGATTGTCAAACATTTAGTCTTTCCTAATATCTTACTGCTATTTTTTATTCACAAAAGTAAGCCAAGTACTTTTTCCATATCATTTGAAACTTCTACAATATTTTGCTTGTAGTTTAATATCATACCTGCATATTGGTTACTTTAATGGTTTTCTATTGACTTCTCTTTTGTGAAATTAAGAAAAATTACTAGTCACTTTTTTAAAACTTTGCATGTCAATGCAAACTACAATGACAATCGTGTTTTGTAGCAACCATGATACAACATTAAACATGTATCTAAGTGTTTGGAGTTTTGGGATGCTACAAAAAAGGCTATAACTGATATTCCAATTCTTTACAAAAGCAACAAACAAATAATAGCCAGTTTCTGATTTTACTATGTAAAAACACCTTATATTAGGGCCCCATTCAAATAATTGGGAAATCAATTTTAGATTACGTCCCACAGGCCTCATCCACCCTTCAAAGAAATGTATGAAAAGCATCAGAAGGCAAACTGAAGCTGTAACATAACCTGAAAAAAAGGGTGCAAGAATAACTTACCAATTACAAATGTCGAAAACACATGGAGGTATTCATAAGCATTACATATGGTCTCCACAAGTTTAGGGGAAAACAAACCTCAAAACATTTTCATCACTGATTTAATATCCATACCATTTACAATATGAGGAATGTCTGAACACAACTGTTT
>NC_091569.1:38790855-38793355 GCF_042767895.1 Penaeus vannamei | reverse complement strand
ATTACAGACAATAAATTTAAATTGCACCCTGGAAAGCCCGGAGATACCCCTGAAGAAACACACTATGTCGTGTTATTGTTGGCTCCTTTCAGCCCACAGATTTCATACCAAAGTGACTGATTCGGCCCAGATAGCTGTGCTTACAGCCAGACCTGCACATACACAAGACCAATTGAACCACGCCTTTAGAAGCAAGACAAATGTAAATTTACCCAGCTCTCTATGCCCTGGCTGTGGCATACAGTTTTTTGGAAATGTTGATGAAAAGACTTGGACCCTATCTTTGAGTGGCAGTATTGACTCAATGCCCAGTCGGGACCAAATAAGCAAACCATTGTTTAGTAGATACAAATAACTGGTTTTAATTTGATGTGGCCTGGTTCACCCCAATACGACCAGATATGATATGAATAGGTTAACCTACTAACGCCAGCATATTTTGACGCTGAAAATAATAGTTTCCAGGTGGCTACAAAATCAGCACACAGGGCCGGCCCGGAATCTGCCCACGACGTATTCAGAGCACGAGCTCCGATCCAACGTCACACTGGTGCGACGCCTGGCAATGTTTATTTTTCCAGGTGTCTCATATATGGGACACCCATCGTAAATGGTTTAAAATAGGGCCTCCAAAATAACATATATACATGAAACAATATCAACCCTGTAACA
Source organism: Penaeus vannamei (assembly GCF_042767895.1). Taxonomy (NCBI): domain Eukaryota; kingdom Metazoa; phylum Arthropoda; class Malacostraca; order Decapoda; family Penaeidae; genus Penaeus; species Penaeus vannamei. Next base: position 38,792,683 of record NC_091569.1, on the reverse strand, counting down.
GTGTACATTTCAAACATTATCTTACACTTACATGTGCTTGGAATAAAGTCAAAATCGTTCTTCAGTTCATTCTCCCTAACATTCCACACAATTAATGTCAATTTGCATGAAGTTTCTCTCAAACAAGCACACTACTAACCTGTTTGCTTGACGAGTCTTGGCTACCTGTTCCTCATGCTGCTTATACCAATCTTCCAGCTCCTTTCTGGCTTTCTCTTTCAATTCCTCTTTGTTCTTATTCTCTGCTGCATCTGTTACAGGAGACAATTCCTTATCAAACATTTATTCTACATATAGCAAAATGATTCTTAAGAGTAAACACAGAATACAGAACTGCTGTGGATTAGTCTCTTGCAACTATGAAGTAGGGGACAGAATGGAACAATTAATACTAATGGTGGTAGGAATGAAAAACGAACAAAGAAAAAAGTAACAAAAATCAAGAATAAATTATCAAGCCTTTCTTTTTCTACTTGACTATGTAAACTTAAAAAAAAATAAAAAATCAAATCTACAAATAAACACTGGAGTTGGTTGCCTACCTTTCTCCTCGAGACGCAAGCGCTGCTGCTCACGCCACAACTTGATTTTCTCGGGCTCTTCCCTGATCACAGGTGGAACAGGAGACCGTGCTGTAATAAGTTAAAAAGTATTGCAACTGCAACAATGAGGAATGCACCAAAACCAGACCTTTTTGTGAGCAGTTATATATGTATATATGTATATATGTATTATATATATCTATATCTATATATATATATATATATATATATATATATATATATATATATATATATATATATATACGTATATACTTAATATATATACATATACATATATACTTAATATATATACATATATAATTACAATTCCCACATATGTTGATAAGAGTGTGTGTGTGTGTGTGTGTGTGTGTGTGTGTGTGTGTGTGTGTGTGTGTGTGTGTGTGTGTGTGTGTGTGTGTGTGTGTGTGTGTGTGTGTGTGTGTGTGTGTGTGTATGTGTGCGTGTGTGTGTGTGCGTGTGTGTGCGTGTGTGTGTGTGCGCATATGTATATATATTCATGAAAATCGATTTGTGATTACAAGCAAGTTATGTCACAATGACAAACTGTTTGGCAGTAAATATATAACAGCAATTACCAATTATGAAAATTACCAAGCCTTACAAGATATAGATAAAAAGAAAGGTTTTTAAACTCCTCTTATCATTGGCACAAAAGCAAATTGAAAAGAACATTCACTACTAATGGTGCTACCATGATTGTAATTTTTTAAACTGTTAATTCCACTAGTTTCCACAAAAGTGTTGTCTAGTAGGTTATTTATCCCATGACACAAACAGGTATTATAATCTATTTGGACTCTTATGAAGATAGAATTGAATCCATTTCAGTATATTACTTTGTGCCCCATTTATTGCATTTATTAATTTTTAGTCACTTCTGCATAATAAGGGATACTCTTAAAATCTTTACCTTCAGCATTCGTCACTTCAAGAAATATCAAAAGATATGTATTTTGAACATTAAATTTCAAAAAAGGATCTGCAATGCAAAATGAAACACTAAAAGAAGATAAATCCTTTCAAGGGTCACATATGCAGCGGAGGGTAGGGAAACTAACGGAAAAATAATCTCACACCTAAAAACAAATTCACTTAGAACCGAATCTTCAAATAAAAGCACAAGGGATTATTCAAAAAGGCATAAGCCATGAGAAAAAGGACAACAGCCCTTGAAACTACTTGAAAGAAACCTAACGACATGTAAGCACCAATTTCAACAGTCGTGATGAGATTGCATCGCTGGAATCTGATATTAGCTGATG
>NC_091569.1:38783355-38785855 GCF_042767895.1 Penaeus vannamei | reverse complement strand
AGTCTGGGAAATCATCACAAGCCTAAAAATATCCAAGGTTCCTTTATAAATGAGATCTAGCATCATACTTTTGTAATAAAATCCAAAAAAATACCTATGTGGCTTTGGATTTATAGTAACTACATCATTCATTTTAACATGCTATATCCTTCTATACCATCTCTCAAGTACATATTTTATACCCATTTTACTGAAAAGAGCAAAATAACTAAAATGACTGAAAGTTTGAAGGGGGGGAGGGGGAGGGGAAAAAAGCAGTCCTGAAGCTCTGAAAGTCTGGCAAGGAATGCAAGATAAGAGACGTCATGCCCCAAAACAGGGAGCCGAGGTACCACAGCCCTCTATCCCGTCACCAACTCACCACCCACAAATGAGAAAGCCCCAGCAGACATGCCGGTTTCACCAGCAGGCACAGTCGCTCCCCCAAAGTCAGCCCCAAAGCCCGTACAATCCCCTTGAGGTGCTGTTGCTGCTTCTGCCGCTGCTCCTGCAAGGTCAGTGGCAGGCAGGAACCCCTCTCCATCGCCAATTGTGGTAATTTGGGAGGAAAGGGGCTCTGAAAACCCGAGGCCCTCCTCCGCCTCCGGTTGAGATATAGCCTCTTCCGTTGGCTGAGAAGGCTGAGTTGAGGCCCAGGGATCTTCTCCCATGGGCTGAGGCGCGAAGTCCTCTGAACCAAAGACAGGAGGAGGAGCAGCTTTGTCTGGAGCAGAGGCATCAACATTGGCAGAAAGAATAGAGTATAGTCATCTCACGCAAACTGGCTCATATTTCTGTTACGAGGCTCCCCCTTAACATGGCAAGTGATAAGTGATAGTAACTTGGATGAAGTCCCTCAGTAGTCTGTTTTTATATCTACTGCTCATACCTATTACACAGAACAGAAATATGAACTCAGGCATAAAAAATGAGCTCACTACAACAAATAGTATAATCCATATAAGAGAAGATATATGAGTATTCTTACTCAAGTAGTCACTAAGATCACCTGAAAGTTCTAGCTGGAAGATAAAAAAGAAAGTTGAAAATGAATGCAAAGATTTCTTTTTTTTCATTTAAGAGTACAGTCTCAAGAGAACAAATAAGAAAGAGAAATAACAGAATTCTATAAGTGATTCTATAACAAAGTCATCATGCAAAGTCATTAGTAACAAAAGTAGTCAGCTATTTGCAACAGCACCCAAAGAGTTAGTAGGGGAAACTATGTTATTACTGAAGGCTCTGCTTTTTAGCAAGATGGGACACTTACTGTACATGTGTACTTGTGCAGTTGTGCGTAGAGACAAACAGATAGACAAAATATGGTTCAAATCTTATTGTTGAGTACATACACCATATATGCATGCATATATTTATATATTATATGAATATGCATGTATGAATGTATATGTGTATGCATGCATGACTGTGTGTAAACAAATGCACACACACAAATAATTTTAAAAAATAAACAAACACACAGAGACAAAGACACACACACACACACATACACAGGGGTGGACAATTCGGTCTCCCACACACTCGGGACAACCAGTTTCGAGCTGCAAGTAACAGCTCATGATTACGAAGAGTAAATGCCAGACAACCAAAAATAATTGATGTACAGGTGACCAAATTTATTTTGTTCAAATGTTTTAATTGTTTATTGCGTACTGAACAAATTTATAGTTTCAATTTTCTTTTGCCCAATATGCAAGATGCTGACTGACTATGTTTGATATTTTGTAAAAGTATATCGTTATAGACGTAATACCCACCAAAGGTGAACGTAGATTCCGGAACAACACCAATTAGAATGGTGATCCTTGCATTTAACGGGTGTAATGCCTATTATTGTGCAAAGTCATGTTAGTGCTTATGTAGTATTGTGGTGCCAAATTCATTCACCTGAGCAAGACTTCAGCTTCATTCATTCACGTACATGTGCCGTCAGTGGCATTGCAGATCATTTGTGAGAACCGTACGAGGTAACAGTCATGAAAATTGTCATTTGATGTTCTGTATTGCACTGACTCTTTGTGCACACAACATGTACATTTTGTGGATCACCATGATATTCACATTGTATTTCTCATGGATACCTAAAAAAGTTTTGTCTGCTACCCAACCAAATATGTACTGCATATTTTTCAACGCTGGTATTCAATAGAAGATTCCTTTTCTGATTTTAATTGATCAGCCAGATTTTAATGGGTGTCTGCTTCTGCTTCGCTTTCGGAGGTTTGGTTACGTGGTCCGAAACCATGGTTGGGAACTATGAAATTTATTGTATCTAGTCATTTGGTCATGTGCGAGACCAGATTCTTTGGATGTAAGAACCCAACAGAGATCTCCCAGACCAAATGTGGGTAACTACATAAAGAGCTGCTGGAAGACTACCTTTGAACTGAAACTGTCCACCCTTGATATACGTGCACACACACACGCACACGCACACGCACACACGATACACATGACACATGACACACGACACACACACACGACACACACACACACACAC
>NC_091569.1:38755855-38758355 GCF_042767895.1 Penaeus vannamei | reverse complement strand
TATATATATATATATATATATATATATATGTGTGTGTGTGTGTGTGTGTGTGTGTGTATGTGTGTGTGTGTGTGTGTGTGTGTGTGTGTGTGTGTGTGTGTGTGTGTGTGTGTGTGTGTGTGTGTGTGTATATATATATATGTGTGTGTGTGTGTGTGTGTGTGTGTGTGTGTGTATGTGTGTGTGTGTGTGTGTGTGTGTGTGTGTGTGTGTGTGTGTGTGTGTGTGTGTAGAGAGAGAGAAAGAGCGAAAGATGAAGAGAGAGAGAGAGAGAGAGAGAGAGAGAGAGAGAGAGAGAGAGAGAAAGGAAGAAAGAAAGAAGGAAAGAGAGAGAGAGAGAAAGAGAAAGAGAAAGAGGGAGGGTGGGAGCAAGGGAGAGAGAGAGAGAGAGAGAGAGAGAGAGAGAGAGAGAGAGAGAGAGAGAGAGAAAGAGAAGAAAAGGGGAGGAATAAAGTAAGAGATGAAAGAGAATGGAGATAGAGGGAAGGGGGGAAAGAAGGAAAGGAATTATATATATATATATATATATATATATATATATATATATATATATATATATATATATATATATATATATATATATATATTTACACACATAAGCACATACACACACACGTGTGTGTGTGTATGTTACGAAAAAACGCGACTACGAAGACCCAGGAAGTCATCCTTGAGCCCTGCACCCAGGAAGTCACCCTAGAGCCCGAGAAGGAGACCCAGGAAGTCGCCTTTGAGCCCTAGAAGGAGACCCAGGAAGTCGCCAAAAAGCCCGAGAAGGAGATCCAGGAAGTCACCCTAGAGCCCGAGAAGGAGACCCAGGAAGTCGCCTTTGAGCCCTAGAAGGAGACCCAGGAAGTCGCCGAAGAGCCCGAGAAGGAGATCCAGGAAGTCACCCTAGAGCCCGAGAAGGAGACCCAGGAAGTCGCCTTTGAGCCCTAGAAGGAGACCCAGGAAGTCGCCGAAGAGCTCGAGAAGGAGACCCAGGATGTCGCCGAAGAGCCCGAGAAGGAGACCCAGGAAGTCTCCGAAGAGCCCGAGAAGGAGACCCAGGAAGTCGCCGAAGAGCTCGAGAAGGAGACCCAGGAAGTCTCCGAAGAGCCCGAGAAGGAGACTCAGGAAGTCGCCAAAGAGCCCGAGAAGGAGATCCAGGAAGTCACCCTAGAGCCCGAGAAGGAGATCCAGGAAGTCACCCTAGAGCCCGAGAAGGAGACCTAGGAAGTCGCCGAAGAGCTCGAGAAGGAGACCCAGGATGTCGCCGAAGAGCCCGAGAAGGAGACCCAGGAAGTCTCCGAAGAGCCCGAGAAGGAGACCCAGGAAGTCGCCAAAGAGCCCGAGAAGGAGATCCAGGAAGTCACCCTAGAGCCCGAGAAGGAGACCCAGGAAGTCGCCCAAGAGCCCGAGAAGGAGACCCAGGAAGTCGCCGAAGAGCCCGAGAAGGAGACCCAGGAAGTCGCCCAAGAGCCCGAGAAGGAGATCCAAGAAGTCGCCAGCAAGCTCGAGCAGGATACCCAGGAAGTCGCCGAAGAGCCCGAGAATGAGACCCAGGAAGTCGCCCAAGAGCCCGAGAAGGAGACCCAGGAAGTCGCCCAAGAGCCCGAGAAGGAGACCTAGGAAGTCGCCCGAGAGCGCATCCATGCCGTTCCTACCAGGACGTTATGATTGGTCTTCTCGACCGATTTCAGGGTCGTCCAAGAGCCCGAAAAGGAGACCCAGGAAGTCACCCTAGAGCCCGAGAAGGAGACCCAGGAAGTCACCCTAGAGCCCGAGAAGGAGACCTAGGAAGTCGCCGAAGAGCCCGAGAAGGAGACCCAGGAAGTCGCCGAAGAGCCCGAGAAGGAGACCCAGGAAGTCGCCCAAGAGCCCGAGAAGGAGACCCAGGAAGTCGACCGAGAGCGCATCCATGCCGTTCCTACCAGGACGTTATGGATGGTCTTCTCGGCCGACTTCAGGGTCGTCCAAGAGCCCGAAAAGGAGACCCAGGAAGTCACCCTAGAGCCCGAGAAGGAGACCCAGGAAGTCACCCTAGAGCCCGAGAAGGAGACCCAGGAAGTCGCCGAAGAGCCCGAGAAGGAGACCCAGGAAGTCGCCGAAGAGCCCGAGAAGTAGACCCAAGAAGAAGTCGCCGAAGAGCCTGAGAAGTAAACCCAGGAAGTCGCCGAAGAGCCCGATAAGGAGATCCAGGAAGTCACCCTCGAGCCCGAGAAAGAAACCCAGGAACTCGCCAAAGAACCCGAGAAAGAGACCCAGGAAGTCACCCTCGAGCCCGAGAAGGAGACCCAGGAAGTCGCCGAAGAGCCCGAGAAAGAGACCCAGGAAGTCACCCTCGAGCCCGAGAAAGAGACCCAGGAAGTCGCCGAAGAGCCCGAGAATGAGACCAAGGAAGTCGCCGAAGAGCCCGAGAAGGAGACCCAGGAAGTCGCCCAAGAGCCCGAGAAAGAGACCCAGGAAGTCGACCGAGAGCGCATCCATACCGTTCCTTCCAGGACGTTATGGATGGTCT
>NC_091569.1:38740855-38748355 GCF_042767895.1 Penaeus vannamei | reverse complement strand
GTAGCCTGCAGTCTAGCACACGCCCTCGCGCCGAAAGATGACTCGAGGCTTTCCGAAAGGTTCGCAGCAGACGCCTCGACCACACGCTGTTTACGCCATCGACTGCCGGGCCGTTTCCACGCGTCGGCGGTGCGGTGGGACGCCCGGGGGGAAGTGGAGGCGGTGGAGGAGGTGGAGGAATGATAGGCGACAGGGGTGGAGGCGGTGGAGGAGGTGGAGGAGTGATAGGCAACAGGGGTGGAGGGAGAGGAAGGCTGTGGGTGGAGGAGGTGGAGGAGTGATAGGCGACAGGGGTGGAGGGTGGAGTGGAGGGAGAGGAAGGCTGTGGGTGGAGGCGGTGGAGGAGTGATAGGCGACAGGGGTGGAGGGTGGAGTGGAGGGAGAGGAGCGCTGTGGGTGGAGGGAGGTGGAGGAGTGATAGGCGACAGGGGTGGAGGGTGGAGTGGAGGGAGAGGAAGGCTGTGGGTGGAGGGGGGGGAGGGGTGATAGGCGACAGGGGTGGAGGGTGGAGTGGAGGGAGAGGAAGGCTGTGGGTGGAGGAGGCGGAGGAATGATAGGCGACAGGGGTGGAGGCGGTGGAGGAGGTGGAGGAGTGATAGGCAACAGGGGGTGGAGGCGGTGGAGGAGGTGGAGGAGTGATAGGCGACAGGGGTGGAGGGTGGAGTGGAGGGAGAGGAAGGCTGTGGGTGGAGGAGGTGGAGGAGTGATAGGCGACAAGGGTCGAGGGTGGGAGTGGAGGGAGAGGAAGGCTGTGGGTGGAGGAGGTGGAGGAATGATAGGCGACAGGGGTGGAGGGTGGAGTGGAGGGAGAGGAAGGCTGTGGGTGGAGGAGGTGGAGGACATGATAGGCGACAAGGGGTGGAGGGTGGAGTGGAGGGAGAGGAAGGCTGTGGGTGGAGGAGGTGGAGGAATGATAGGCGACAGGGGTGGAGGGTGGAGTAAGGGGAGAGGAAGGCTGTGGGTGGAGGAGGTGGAGGAATGGGATAGGCGACAAGTGGTGGAGGGTGGAGTGGAGGGAGAGGAAGGCTGTGGGTGGAGGAGGTGGAGGAATGATAGGCGACAGGGGTGGAGGGTGGAGTGGAGGGAGAGGAAGGCTTGTGGGTGGAGGGAGGTGGAGGAATGATAGGCGACAGGGGTGGAGGGTGGAGTGGAGGGAGAGGAAGGCTGTGGGTGGAGGAGGTGGAGGAATGATAGGCGACAGGGGTGGAGGGTGGAGTGGAGGGAGAGGAAGGCTGTGGGTGGAGGAGGTGGAGGAGAGTGATAGGCGACAGGGGTGGAGGGAGAGGAAGGCTGTGGGTGGAGGAGGTGGAGGAATGATAGGGCGACAGGGGTGGAGGCGGTGGAGGAGGTGGAGGAGTGATAGGCGACAGGGGTGGAGGGTGGAGTGGAGGAGAGAAGGCTGTGGGTGGAGGAGGTGGAGGAATGATAGGCGACAAGGGTGGAGGGTGGAGTGGAGGGAGAGGAAGGCTGTGGGTGGAGGGAGGTGGAGGAATGATAGGCGACAGGGGTGGAGGGTGGAGTGGAGGGAGAGGAAGGCTGTGGGGTGGAGGAGTGGAGGAATGATAGGCGACAGGGGTGGAGGTCGGAGTGGAGGGAGAGGAAGGCTGTGGGTGGAGGAGGTGGAGGAGTGATAGGCAACAGGGGTGGAGGGAGAGGAAGGCTGTGGATGGAGGAGGTGGAGGAATGATAGGCGACAGGGGTGGAGGGTGGAGTGGAGGGAGAGGAAGGCTGTGGGTGGAGGCGGTGGAGGAATTGATAGGCGACAGGGGTGGAGGGTGGAGTGGAGGGAGAGGAAGGCTGTGGGTGGAGGAGGTGGAGGAGTGATAGGCGACAGGGGGTGGAGGCGTGGAGGAGGTGGAGGAGTGATAGGCGACAGGGGGTGGAGGGTGGAGTGGAGGGAGAGGAAGGCTGTGGGTGGAGGAGGTGGAGGAGTGATAGGCGACAGGGGTGGAGGGTGGAGTGGAGGGAGAGGAAGGCTGTGGGTGGAGGAGGTGAGGAATGATAGGCGGCAGGGTGGAGGGTGGAGTGGAGGGAGAGGAAGGCTGTGGGTGGAGGAGGTGGAGCAATGATAGGCGACAGGGGTGGAGGGAGAGGAAGGCTGTGGGTGGAGGAGGTGGAGGAATGATAGGCGACAGGGGTGGAGGGTGGAGTGGAGGGAGAGGAGGGCTGTGGGTGGAGGAGGTGGAGGAATGATAGTCGACAAGGGTGGAGGGTGGAGTGGAGGGAGAGGAAGGCTGTGGGTGGAGGAGGTGGAGGAAGTGATAGGCGACAGGGGTGGAGGGTGGAGTGGAGGGAGAGGGAAGGCTGTGGGTGGAGGAGGTGGAGGAATGATAGGCGACAGGGGTGGAGGGTGGAGTGGAGGGAGAGAAGGCTGTGGGTGGAGGAGGTGGAGGAGTGATAGGGCGACAGGGGTGGAGGGGAGAGGAAGGCTGTGGGTGGAGGAGGTGGAGGAATGATAGGCGACAGGGGTGGAGGGAGAGGAGGCTGTGGGTGGAGGAGGTGGAGGAGTGATAGGCGACAGGGGTGGAGGGTGGAGTGGAGGGAGAGGAAGGCTGTGGGTGGAGGAGGTGGAGAATGATAGGCGACAGGGGTGGAGGGAGAGGAAGGCTGTGGGTGGAGGAGGTGAGAGAATGATAGCGACAGGGGTGGAGGTGGAGTGGAGGGAGAGGAAGGCTGTGGGTGGAGGAGGTGGAGGAATGATAGGCGACAGGGTGGAGGTGGAGTGGAGGGAGAGGAAGGCTGTGGGTGGAGGAGGTGGAGGAATGATAGAGGCGACAGGGGTGGAGGGTGGAGTGGAGGGAGAGGAAGGCTGTGGGTGGAGGAGGGTGGAGGAATGATAGGCGACAGGGGTGGAGGGAGAGGCAGGCTGTGGGGTGGAGGAGGTGGAGGAGTGATAGGCGACAGGGTGGAGGGTGGAGTGGAGGGAGAGGAAGGCTGTGGGGTGGAGGAGGTGGAGGATGATAGGCGACAGGGGTGGAGGAGAGGAAGGCTGTGGGTGGAGGAGGTGGAGGAATGATAGGCGACAGGGGTGGAGGGTGGAGTGGAGGGAGAGGAAGGCTTGTGGGTGGAGGAGGTGGAGGAATGATAGGCGACAGGGGTGGGAGGGTGGAGTGGAGGGAGAGGAAGGCTGTGGGGTGGAGGAGGTGGAGGAATGATAGGCGACAGGGGTGGAGGGTGGAGTGGAGGGAGAGGAAGGCTGTGGTGGAGGAGGTGGAGGAATGATAGGCGACAGGGTGGAGGTGGAGTGGAGGGAGAGGAAGGCTGTGGGTGGAGGAGGTGGAGGAATGATAGGCGACAAGGGTGGAGGGTGGAGTGGAGGAGAGAGAAGGCTGTGGGTGGAGGAGGTGGAGGAATGATAGGCGACAAGGGTGGAGGGTGAGTGGAGGGAGAGGAAGGCTGTGGGTGGAGGAGGTGGAGGAATGATAGGCGACAGGGGTGGAGGGTGGAGTGGAGGGAGAGGAAGGCTGTGGGTGGAAGGAGGTGGAGGAATGATAGGCGACAGGGGTGGAGGGTGGAGTGGAGGGAGAGGAAGGCTGTGGTGCGGAGGAGGTGGAGGAATGATAGGCGACAGGGGTGGAGGGTGGAGTGGAGGGAGAGGGAAGGCTGTGGGTGGAGGAGGTGGGGGAATGATAGGCGACTGGGGTGGAGGGAGAGGAAGGCTGTGGGTGGAGGAGGTGGAGGAGTGATAGGCGACAGGGGTGGAGGGAGAGGAAGGCTGTGGGTGGAGGAGGTGGAGGAATGATAGGCGACAGGGGTGGAGGGAGAGGAAGGCTGTGGGTGGAGGAGGTGGAGGAGTGATAGGCGACAGGGGTGGAGGGAGAGGAAGGCTGTGGATGGAGGAGGTGGAGGAATGATAGGCGACAGGGGTGGAGGGAGAGGAAGGCTGTGGGTGGAGGAGGTGGAGGGATGATAGGCGACAGAGGTGGAGGGAGAGGAAGGCTGTGGGTGGAGGAGGTGGAGGAGTGATAGGCGACAGGGGTGGAGAGTGGAGTGGAGGGAGAGGAAGGCTGTGGGTGGAGGAGGTGGAGGAGTGATAGGCGACAGGGGTGGAGGGTGCAGTGGAGGCAGAGGAAGGCTGTGGGTGAAGCAGGTGGAGGAATGATATGCGACAGGAACGTAGGCGGTGGAGGAGGCGGAGAAATGATAGGCGACAACGTTGGAGGGTGGAGTGGTTGGAGAAGAAGGGTGTGGGTGGAAGGTGGAGTGGCTTTGGTGGAGAGGGAGAATGGGGGTTGTGAGTGAAGGAAGAATGTAGGTGGAGTGTGGAATATGAGTGTTGGTCGGAGGGTTTTAGAGAAAAGGGATGGAGGAAGAAGGTGTGGGAGATTACGGAGAGAGAGAGAGAGAGAGAGAGAGAGAGAGAGAGAGAGAGAGAGAGAGAGAGAGAGAGAGAGAGAGAGAGAGAGAGAGAGAGAGAGAGAGAGACTTTTTTTTTTACCTTGACAAGTTCATTAAGAGAGAGAGAGAGAGAGAGAGAGAGAGAGAGAGAGAGAGAGAGAGAGAGAGAGAGAGAGAGAGAGAGAGAGAGAGAGAGAGAGAGAGAGAGAGAGAGAGAGAGAGAGAGGAAATGTAAGAGGAAGGGAGGGAGAGGAAGGATTATGGGCGTGACCGAGGAGAGAGAAGAGGTAAAGGAAGTGCGAGGGAGTGGAGTAGAAAGGAGGGAGTGGAGGGGCGATGGTGGGTGTTGAGGAGGTGTGAAAACCTGGAGGACATGCGAAGGTGTGGAGATGCGAGGAGAAGGATAGAAGTAAATGAGTGAGAGAAGGAGAAAGGGAGGGAGAGAGAGAGAGAGAAATAATGAGAGAGGGAAAGAGAGAGAGAGAGGTAGAGAGAGAAAGAAATAATGAGAGAGAGAGAGAGTAGTAATGAGACAGAGAAAGACAGAGAGAGAAATAATGAGAGACAGAGAAAGATAAGGAGAGAGAGAAAGAGAGAGAGAGAGAGAATGAGAGAGAGAGAGAGAGAGAGAGAGAGAGAGAGAGAGAGAGAGAGAGAGAGAGAGAGAGAGACAGAGAGAGAGAGAGAGACAGACAGACAGAAAGACAGACAGACAGACAGAGAGAGAGAGACAGACAGAAAGAGAGAGAGAGAGAGAAAGAAAAACAGACAGACAGACAGAGAGAGGGAATGGATGTGTGAGAGAACAAGAGAACGAAGGAAAGAGGAAGGAAAACAGACAAGAGAACGCAGGCGAGAGAGTGCGGAGAAGAACACCTTTCCAAGCAATGAAACCTAAACCACAAGTCATCCAAGGTTTCTAAATCGACTGCAGAGACCAGGGGTGACTGAGTACGAGAAATCATATGTAAAAGATTTTGAAAACATCCAAGTCTTGAAGGTAATTGCGTTTGCCTTTGGAAGTAGGAAAGAAATTGCATAAACGTCTTTCTCTATCTCCTCTATTCTCTCCTTCGTTCTTCTTTCTCTTCCCTCTTTTTTTTTGTTTTTTCTTTCTTGTTTTCTCTTTTCCTTCGCTATATCTATCTCTGTTTCAATGTCTGTCTGTTTGTCTGTCTGTCCGTCTCTCCCTCTCTCTCTCTCTCTCTCTCTCTCTCTCTCTCTCTCTCTCTCTCTCTCTCTCTCTCTCTCTCTCTCTCTCTCTCCCTCCCTCTCTCCTTCTCTCCCTCCCTCCCTCTCTTCTTCTATCCTTCTATCTTTCTCTCTCTCCCAACCACCCCATCTCACTCCCCTCACCGGCAGTACCTCCTGTCCATCTGTTTACTACACAAGCACACATACGTCACAGAAACCACACACTTTGGTACAAATTACACAGCAGCGTTGGTCATTCCTCCCCCAAAACACTTTTGAAACCTCTCTCTTGGGCTGAGAGGCGTGGGGGGGGGGTGAAGCCTCTAGGAATATCACATGCAATGTTTTTTTTTTTCTTCTTCTTCTTCTCTCTCTATCTTTTTTCTTTCTGTTCTCTCGTTCCTTCTTGATTTGATGAATGGGAGCTAACGAGATGACGATCCGATGAAGGCAGGTAACGAGGCAAATGCGTTTACCTAAGTGAATTACAACCAGTTTGTGACAGAGGAGAGACAGAGGAAATCGCTAACCACTCAAGGAGGTTCTGTTCTGTGGGGGAGTGAAAGCCCGTTTTCTTTAGCCTTCTCTCTTCTCTAAATCTTTTATTGTTCGAAGGGGAGACTTTTACTTTACTTTCATTTGCTTTTTCTTTTTTTAGGAAATTTATTGTTATGGGGATTTTGTAAAGAGTTTAGATCAGTTTAGAGATGGGTGTGATGTAGATGCATAAGGACACATGCACGTAAGTATGTGTGTATCTGTATTCACACACACACACACACACACACACACACACACACACACACACACACACACACACACACACAGCCACACAGCCACGCAGGCACACACAGACATTAATAATTTCAATTTCTTAAAAGATTTCTACCTCTTTTTTCGTTCACAAAATTCATCAATATATAAGAAATTCCGAATTATCTGAAATAAATAGATGAATGGTCGATAAAGATAAATAGATACAAGCCATTTCGAATTATCTGAAATGAATAGATAAATAAATACAATTAAAAGAGATTTTGAACTTTCTGCAATATAACGGTCGTCTTTGTTGTCAATGACGTAACACTTTTTCGAATATGTAAACACAGCTGATTGTAACTCAGACACATATTTACAGAATTTGTATACATATATGCATTTTTTAGGGGGAGATAAATTTATTTGTAGATTTTTTACTTCACTCAGTGGGGGGGAGGGGGTTATTCGGCAACAAATTCCAAAAAGAAGAGAAAAAATGGAATATATAGTGAGAGAAAGAATATGGTAATAAGAGAGAATCTGAAAAAAAAAATAGTAAAAAGGATAAAAACAAAACGAAATAATACAACGCGTAAATAGATTCAAACTAAAACAGGAATAGACTTAGAAAAAGGGAGGGGAAATACGTGATTTTTTCTCTCCTCTCAGTGTCCACACAGATCCGAAAGTGCACACCACGAAAGTCCACTTACAAACTCGTTTACACTAATCTAGCCTCTCCCCCCCTCTCCCCCCCCCCCTTCCACATCACACGCAAACACTTATACAATGACACACAAAGCACTTTATCTGAACCAAACCGCTACCACATGCTCATGAGGTTCTAAAGAATGGTTTACAGTCGATCGTATCTTCGTGTAAGTATATTGTAAGTATATCCCTCTCTGTACAAATCCGAACGAAAGAGCAACGACCACGGATACTGTACCATTGTACCATTGTACATACATTTCCTTCTCGTGAACCCTAAGTTGTACATACATTTCCTTAAGTTGTCCATTTCCTTCTCAAGACCCTAAGTTGTACTTCCATTTCCTTCTCGTGAAATGTGCATACATTTCCTTCTGGAGAACCCTATGTTGTACATACATTTCCTCAAGTTGTACATTCATCTCCTTAAGTTGTACATACATTTCCTTAAGTTGTACATACATTTCCTTATGTTGTGCATACATTTCCTTAAGTTGT
>NC_091569.1:38718355-38728355 GCF_042767895.1 Penaeus vannamei | reverse complement strand
TATTAAATATGTTAAATATATATTTATATATATCCATACATGTATTTACACACACGCGCACACACACACACACACACACACACACACACACACACACTCACACACACACACACACACACACACACACACACACACACATATATGTATATTTATTTACATTAGCTAACCTTTACCCTCTTGTTTGCCTATTATATTTATCGCCAACTCACACCCTTTATTTGTTTGTACGGTTGTCATTCATAAAACAATTTGAGAACTGGCAACTCACACAAAGTCTAACCTGAATCTCCGGTTAATATTGTTTACTTTGAAGTCTTCAAGTTGTTGAATTTCGGGTAGAGAATCGGGTATAATCTAGCAAGCGAATCTACGAATCCACTCGAAGCCAGACATTCCATAATTATCCGCATCGGAGACCAAATAAGGCTTTCTCTCTCTCTCTCATTGTCTTTCTCCGTCTCTCTCTCTCTCTCTGTCTCTGTCTTCCTCCTTCTCACTCTCTCTATTTTCTCTGCCTCCCCCTTCTCCTTCTCTTTTTATCTATCTCTCTCTCTCTGTCTGTCTTCCTCCCTCTTCCCCTCTCTCTCTCCTTCTTTCTCTCTCTCTCTCTCTCTATCTCTATCTATCTCTCTTCTCTTTTCTGTCCCTCCCTCTCTCCCAACCCCACATCTCTCTCTCTCTCTCTCTCTCTCTCTCTCTCTTATAGAGAATGCTATATCATATTGAATAAGATCGCCAAACACACACCAAAACTAGAAATAGCCATTTGCTAGCGCATCAAAGGACTTTCAGAAGCCATCGGACGAAATAGCCACTGAGCAACAGAGCGGCAAGCGTATAGTGACTCAGCACTTTCGGATAATTTCGCATTTCCGGACAGAGTCGCCGAGAACAACACGTCGCCGTAGTACTTATAAAGTGTGGAGAACGGAACGACCGGTTATTAATCGGAAAGCAAAACGGTTATCGACGTGTTGAAG
Organism: Penaeus vannamei; assembly: GCF_042767895.1. Lineage (NCBI taxonomy): Eukaryota > Metazoa > Arthropoda > Malacostraca > Decapoda > Penaeidae > Penaeus > Penaeus vannamei. The sequence continues at coordinate 38,727,375 of NC_091569.1, read as the reverse complement.
GAATCGGACACGCTCGCACCCGGAGACGCACATACGAACGCACACTCCAGGTTCCACGCCTATGGCCATACGTACACACATAAAAGCGAACATTAAAATAAGTACTGTCATAACCAGACTCTCAGAAGCAGATGAACACTTATAATGGACGAACAATCGCTCACGTGACCAACAGTACACACTTATATACAGTAGATGATATTACACTACGATACACACACTCATGGCCAGTATACATAAAAAGTAGGTTGATATATATACTATGAACATCCAGAAAGACATTAAGAACATACATGCACAATTTACATCGAGATTTATACTATTTCGACCTAATACACAGTATCAATCGGATATATAAAAAGATGTGATGTATAGAATCTCAACTTGATACAGAAAAAAACATACACAGTTCCAAAATGACATATATACACACACTCGACACTTGAGACACATGCACATATAACAACCGGACACAAATACACCCACACGATATCCACTCATACACGCACAAGCCCATAAACAATTCACAACCTGACACAGACAAACACACTTTGCAGCCGGATACACACTCATACACAATTTCTCACACACATAACACGCGCAGCCTTCACAAGTCGCGCACGGACGCCAGCCCCCACAACTCACAACCTACGAGGACTTCCAACGTGACTTGTGGAAGTGGGATACACAGCCCGAGGCGGGACCTGACCGCTCTCAAGTGACATGATCATTCATCGTCGGTCACTTCACTCCCGGAAGGACCCTTTCCCCATTGCCTTCCGCTGGGATTTCCACCCTTACTGGCAGCGACGAACAGCGACCACAGTGCATACGTGCCAGCCATGAGACTTCCAGCTGTATTGAATCGAGTCGCGGGAAGGCTTAAGGCGTGTTTTCCCAATGGCTTTCCATGGACTTTGAGTCTTACGCGATCCATGTAGGACAGGCACATGCGGTTACTGGTAAACTGCACGTCAGAGCGAATTGTCGGCTAACGGTACGGCGAAGAGAGCGCTGGACGAGCTCCCCTGAGATCCTACGTCGGAGTGAATGTTGAATTGGGATCCTGTGACGGATATATTTGGCTATGATTGAGACCTTGCTTATGGTTCTGTCACGGATGTATTTGGCTATGACTGAGGACTTGCTTATGGTTCTGTCACGGATGTATTTGGCTATGACTGAGGACTTGCTTATGGTTCTGTCACGGATGTATTTGGCTATGACTGAGGACTTGCTTGATATACTGTGACGGATATATCTGGCTACGACTGAGGACTTGTTTAAGATCTTTAGTTGGAATGAATGTTGGGATCTTTTGATGAATATGTTTGGCCATGACTGAGGACTTGTCTGAATCTACGCACAGATATCCTCTGACGGATATGTTTGGCTATGACTGAGGAGTTATTTGTTTTCTTGTGGTGCATATATCTGGCTATAACTGAGGACTTACTTCAGATCCTATGATAGTTATTTATGGCTATGCCTAAGGACTTACTTGAGATCTTTAGTTTGAAAGAAATGTCGGGATCTTGTGACGAATATATATGGCCCTGACTGAGGACTTGTCTGAATCTACGCACAGGTTAAAGAATGAGAACGTGAAGAAGGAAACGTTAAAGAAGAGAAGAATGAAAAGTAAAATAATATGAGGAGGAAAGATCGATGGTAATGTATACGTGGTTCCTTTTGTACAGTGCTTTGACAAACAAAAAATGTAAACAGATGTCTGCGTCCAAGCACAAACAGATGAATACATTCAAACAGAATTTACAAATACTGTTTTTTTTTGTCGAAAGCAGCTTAATGAGACAGTAAATACCAGAAAGAATTTACAGAGAGGAAGGAGTAAGTTTATAGAAAGCTGGAAGGAGAGAGAGGGGGGGAGGGAGGGAGAGAGGGTTAAAAAACATATATATATATATATATATATATATATATATATATATATAGAGAGAGAGAGAGAGAGAGAGAGAGAGAGAGAGAGAGATAGTTAAAAAGAAATATATATATATGTACATATATATATATATATATATATATATATATATATATTTATATATATATATATATGTATGTAGTATATATATATATATATATATATATATATATATATATATATATATAGAGAGAGAGAGAGAGAGAGAGAGAGAGAGAGAGAGAGAGAGAGAGAAAGAGAGAGTTAAAGAAGAAAGACAGAGAGAGAGAGAGTTAAAGAAGAGAGAGAGACAGACAGAAAGACATACTGAATAACCAAATTTAATATAGGCAGAGACAGATTCAGAACAAGAAGGGTTGTGAAAGAGACGAGCTAGATAGATAGATAAAGAGGGAGAGATAATATGTAGGAAATATAAATACAACAATTATATCAATAGATATGATATGGATAGTTATGAAGATGATTGTACTAAAAACAATAATACCATTTACAATAATGTTGATGAAGATAATAATAATAATAACAATTACAAAAACAATCATATTACTACTATTACTAATAATTATGATAATCGTTATAGTAATGATAATGTTGATGGCAATGACAATGATATAAAGGATGATGACAATAATGGCAATAGTAATAACCATCTTACTAATAATGATAAAGATAAGTACCATGATAACAAAGGCAATGATAACTATAATACTGACAACAGTAATGATAATGTTATAGGTAACAATAGTGGTGATGATGATGAAATGAATAAGAACAACAGCATTAATGATAACAGTAATAATGATAATGATGATAATAACAGCGATAATGATGATACTAAAAATAATGATAATAATAATCATAATGATAATAAAAATGATAATAATGATAATAATAATGGTAATAACAATACCAATAATAGCGGATGATGATAATAATAGTAATAACAATACTATTAATAGCGATGATAATAATGATGATAGCGATAATAATGATAATAATGACAATGATAATGAGATGATAATAATAATGGTGATGATTATAGTAACTAGAAGCACTCAGAGAGCGCATACCTCCGCCAAGGCAACATACAACAAAAAATATTCATTCTCGAAGAATTACATCAAAATCACCTCTTTCTCAAGGACACTGCTGACGTCCGTGTTTCCTCATCTAGTAATGCTAATGAATCCTTAAAAAAAAAAAAAAAAAAAAAAAAAAAAATAATAATAATAATAATAATAATAATAATAATAATAATAAAATCTAGATCTGGATTACCACCAAAATTTAATGGCATCCAAGTTAGGCTAAGGCATACCTTTGGTTAAAAAAAAAAAAAAAAAAAAAAAACATAATAATAATAAAAATAATAATATTAAATAAATAAATAAATATTTTCTAAAAGATGAAAAAAATAAAAATCTCTTCATAACTGTTTGAATTATCTTGCTAACCAACTAACCAACAAACAAACCGACGCTACCAAAAGCATAACCCTCTTGGCGGAAGTAACAATAAAGAAATGAAAATAGCAATAATAAAGATAAGAGAAATATAGAACTGAATTACAAAATAGAAGCAAAAGGTTCGGGAAAATTGAAGTAATAATAATAATAAAATAGTAAAGATTAAAACAGATAAGGAGAAAATTTTAAAAGGAAAAATAGACAAGCAACGGAAAAAGAAGAAAAACAACAACAAAAGAATAATAAAAAAAACATGATAATAATAATAAAAAAATGATATCACTTAATGTTTTTTTTTTAGTGGAAGCCACCCGACGTCACGTGTTCCCCTCGCACTATCTCAACCGCCAACAGCTTACAAGAAGAAGAAGAAGAAGAAGAAGAAAACGAGACAAGAACTGGAGAAAAACAAAGAAAAAATCGAGACGAGAACTGAAGTAAGGAAAACAAGGAAAAGAAAAGCGAGATAAGAACTGAAGCAAGAAAAACAAGGAAACAAGATCGAGGCAAAAACTGAAGCAAGGAAAACAAGAAAAAAAGCGAGACAAGAACTGAAGCAAAGAAAACAGGGGAAAAAACGAGACAAGAATTGAAGCAAGGAAAACAAGGAAAAAATCGAGACAAGAACTGAAGCAAGGAAAACAAGAAAAAACGAGACAAGAACTGAAGCAAAGAAAAAAGGAAAAAACGAGACAAAACTGAAGCAAGGAAAACAAGGGAAAAAATCGAGGCAAAAACTGAAGCAAGAAAAACAAGGAAAAGAAAAACGAGACAAGAACTGAAGAAAAACAAGGAAAAAAACGAGGTAAAAACTGAAGCAAGGAAAACAAGGAAAAAACGAGACAAGAACTGAAGCAAGAAAAACAAGGAAAAGAAAATCGAGACAAGAACTGAAGCAAGGAAAACATCGAGACAAAAATGAAGCAAGGAAAACAAGGAAAAGAAAAGCGAGATAACTGAAGCAAGGAAAACAAGGGAAAAAATCGAGGCAAGAACTGAAGCAAGGAAAACGAGGACAAAAACTGAAGCAAGAAAAACAAGAAAAAAAAACGAGACAAAAACTGAAGCAAGAAAAACAAGGAAAATAAAATCGAGGCAAGAACTGAAGCAAGGAAAACATCGAGACAAAAATGAAGCAAGGAAAACAAGGAAAAACATCGAGACAAGAACTGAAGCAAGGAAAACAAGGAAAAGAAAAGCGAGATAACTGAAGCAAGGAAAACAAAGAAAAAAATCGAGGCAAAAACTGAAGCAAGGAAAACAAGGAAAAAAATCGAGGCAAAAACTGAAGCAAGGAAAAAAAAAGGAAACAAGATCGAGGCAAGAACTGAAACAAGAAAAAAAACGAGACAAGAACTGAAGCAAGAAAAACAAGGAAAAAAATCGAGACAAAAACTGAAGCAAGGAAAACAAGGAAAAAGAATCGAGACAAGAACTGAAGCAAAGAAAACAAGGAATAAAATCGAGACGAACTGAAGCAAGGAAAAAAGGGGAAAAAATCGAGGCAAAAACTGAAGCAAGAAAAACAAAGAAAAAGAATCGAGGCAAAAACTGAAGCAAGGAAAACAAAGAAAAACATCGAGACAAGAACTGAAGCAAGGAAAACAGGGAAAAAATCGATACAAGAACTAAAAAAAAAACAGAAAAAAAGAAAAACAAAGAAAAACATCGAGACAAGAACTGAAGCAAGAAAAACAAGGAAACAAGATCGAGACAAGAACTGAAGCAAGACAGTGAGGCGAAGGGGGTTCCGCTCCCCATAGCCCGAGTGTGACGCCTCTGCTCCCTCCAAGTTCACTGGCTTCATCACTGACATAGTTTGCTCACTGCACCATCTCTGCTGTTGGGGTTTTCCATTTTTTTCTCTCTCCCTCTGTTGTTTCTTTTCTCGCTGTCTCTTTCTCTCTCTTTCTGTTGATTCATTCCCTCCTTTTTTATTTTTCTTTCTCTCTCTTTTTGTTTCTTTTTTTCTCTCTTTCTGTGGTTTTATTTTTTTTTTTTTTATCTTTCTTTCTCTCTTCTTGTTTCTTGTTTTTCTCTTTCTGTGGTTTTATTTATTTTTTTATATCTTTCTCTCTCTCTCTTCCAGCTGTTTTTTCTCTTTTTTCTTTCTTTCTTTCCGTCATTTCTTTTCTTTTTTTATATCTTTGTTTCCATTCTTTCTTGTGCGTATTCTCTCTCTCTTCCTGTCTCTCTTCCTGTAGTTCCCTTTCCTTTTTTTCTCTTTCTTTCTTTCTTGTTTGTTTTTTCAATTCTCTCTTATCTATATATATTTTTCCTTTTCTCTTCTTACTTCCGGTTTCTTTTATTTTTTCATTTTTTTTCCTTCTGTCTTTAATCAATCTATTCTTCATAAACTGCACATCCCCCCCCCCCCCCCTCTTTCTCTCTCTTCCAGCTGTTTCTTCTTTTTTCTTTCTTTCTTTCCGTCATTTCTTTTCTTTTTTATATCTTTGTTTCCATTCTTCTCTCTCCCTGTAGTTTCCTTTCCTTTTTTTCTCTTTCTTTCTTTCTTGTTTGTTTTTTCGATTATCTTTTATCTATATATTTTTTTCTTTTTCTCTTCTTACTTCCGTTATCTTTTATTTTTTCATTTTTCTTCCTTCTGTGTTTAATCAATCTATTCTTTATAAACTGCACATCCGCCCCCCGTCTTTGATATTTATTTATCTATCCTTTTTCTCTGTCTTTCTTTCTGTCTTTCTCTTGCTCTTTCTCTCACACGCCCCACTCTCTCCCCCCTTTTTCTCTCTCTCTCCCCCTCTTTTCTCTCTCTCTCTCTGTCTCTCTCTCTCTCTCTCTCTTCCTCTCTCTCTCTCTCTCTCTCTCTCCCTCCTTCCCCCCCTCCCCTCCCCCTCCCCCCCTTTCTCTCTCTCTCTCTCTTTTTCCCCTCCCCCTCTCTCCCCTCTCTCTCTCTCCCTCTTCTTTTCCTCTTTTAGACTCGATTCTCTGAAAGCGCCGGTGATTGTGGCCACTCCTGAATCTGAAGTTGATTCGCCTGCAATGATTGTGCGGTGTATTATATCAAAGTAAACTCATCACTGTGTGGTTTTAAGTTCTGAACACTCTGGGGGATTGTTCAACGGAGTGCATTGCCACAAAGAGGTTCGTGTACTGTGTATATGTATGTATATGCCCATACTTTCATACACGCATACACACGACGCGTATACACACACATTTATATGCGTGTATGTGTGTGTGTGTGTATATGTGTGTGTGTGTGTGTGCGTGTGTGTGCGTGTGTGTGGGTGTGTATATGTATATGTGTGTGTGTGTGTGTGTGTGTGTGTGTGTGTGTGTGTGTGTGTGTGTGTGTGTGTGTGTGTGTGTGTGTATCTATGCATTTATATGTATGTATATAAATATGCACATTCTATTTATACATGCCTTTTATAGGAAAAATTCCTTTACTTTTTGCAAGTAAAAAAGCTATCATTTCTTGACACCTTTAAGGACGAACCGGCAACCTTCTTCCAACGCCCGAGGTGAGGAACGGAGGGGGGGGAGGGGGGGAGAGGCGGAAGAGAGACCAACCTCGGGGGCGCCTCTCCCTCTTCCTCTCTCTCTCTCTATCTCTCTCTCTTCCTCTCTGTCTCTCTTTCTCTTCCTCTCCTTCTCTTTTTTTTTTCTCTCTCTCTCTCTTTCGCCTTCTCTTTCTCTCTCTTTCTCCCCCTCTCTCTCTCTTCCTCTCCTTCTCTCTCTCTCTCTGTCTCTCTGTCTCTCTCTCTCTCTCTCTCTCTCTCTCTCTATCTCTCTCTCTCTCTCTCTCCTCTCTCTCTCTCTCTCTCTCTCTTCCTCTTTCTCTCTCTCTCTCTCTCTCTCTCTTCTCTCTCTCTCTCTCTCTCTCTCTCTCTCTTTTTACTTTCTTTATTATTACAACAATAATCATCACAATTCTAATAATCATAGCTAATATAACTTAAAACTCTCTCCTACTCTCTCTCTCTCTCTCTTTCTTCTCTCTCCTTCTCTCTCCTTCCTTCTCTCCCTCATCCTCATCCTTACCCTCTCTCTCCCTCTCCCTCTCTCGGACACACGACACTCCCTTGGTGGATGACACAACGGTACCCTGACCCCCGGAGGACATTGGCTCTCCCTCTTCCTCTCCCTCTCCTTCTCCCTCTCCATCTCCCTCTGTCCCTCTCTGTTAGGAAGCGTGTTTACAGACACGCACGTGGACACGGACACACTTGCATACACAAGACTGCTTTTATGTATATATATATATATATATATATATATATATATATATATATATATATATATATATATATATATATATACATATTTATATATGTATATATATATATATTTATATATGTATATATATATACATATTTATATATATGTACATCTATGTATATATATACATATTTATATATATGTACATCTATGTATATATACGTATATATATATATATATATATATATATATATATATATATATATATATATGTGTGTGTGTGTGTGTGTGTGTGTGTGTGTGTGTGTGTGTGTGTGTGTGTGTGTGTGTGTGCGTGTGTGTGTGTGCGTATATATATATATATATATATATATATATATATATATATATATATATATATATATATATATATATATAAATGTATATATATATATATATATATATATATATATATATATATACATATAGATGTACATATATATAAATATGTATATATATATACATGGATGTATAGAGAGAAAGAAAGATAAAGAGAGAGAGAAAGACCGAGAGAGCGAGAGTTTGAGAAACAGACCGAATGAGCGAGAGAGCGAGCGAGCCAACCAGCCAACAGTCTCCCATGCTCTTTCCTGCGGCTTCCTCGAATGAGAGCAAGTGAGGCCCCGGGGATGTGAACCGACGTCCCATATTCCAGAGAAGTGGTGGAGAGCCTATAAAATAAAAATGGAGCTCTATTGAATAAACTCCTTAATGTTAAATAAACTCCTTAATATTAAATAAACTCCTTAATGTTAAATAAACTCCTGCGTTTATCGAGAGGAAGATATTCCATGGATCTGTGGAGAGTGTGAAATAAAATGGTTTGTTTATACTACTGCGTTTATCATGAGGAAAATATTCCGGTGAATTTGTGGAGTATGAAATAAAATGGTTTGTTTATACTACTGCGTTCATAAAGAGGAAATATTTCGATGAATTTATGGAGTGTGAAATACAATGGAGCTCTATTAAAAGAAACTCCTGCGTTTATCGAGAGGAAAATATTCCATGGATCTGTGGAGAGCCTATAAAATAAAAATGGAACTTGTTTACACTCCTGCGTTCATAAAGAGGAAAATACTCCGGTGAATTTATGGAGAGTGTGAAATAAAATGGAGTTTGTTTATACTACTGCGTTTAGCAAGAGGAAAATATTCCATGAATTTGTGGAGAGCCTATAAAATAAAAATGGAGCTTGTTTACACTCCTGCGTTTATCAAGAGGAAATGAATTTGTGGAGTATGAAATAAAATGGAGTTTGTTTACACTCGTGCGTTCATAAAGAGGAAAATATTCCATGGATCTGTGGAGAGTGTGAAATAAAATGGAGCTTGTTTATGCTACTGCGTTTAGCAAGAGGAAATACCCCGGTGAATTTGTGGAGT
>NC_091569.1:38686869-38690355 GCF_042767895.1 Penaeus vannamei | reverse complement strand
CGAGATAACAATATGGTTAATAAATAAAAAAAACATAAAAAGTCGAGATAACAACACTGTTAATGAATGAAAGAACAAATTTTAAAAAACTCACAGATATTCCTCCCTGGACATTCCTCTTAAACCAATCGTAATGAAGACCTTGTGTTCATTTTCCTCATCCAGGCAGCCATAAAACACAATCATTTCTTGTCCTCATGTTAGAAATGTCGGATCTGACTTCACCTCACATTCGTTCAAGATATTTTATTTTCTTTTTTAGGGGGGTGGGGTGGGGGTGGGGTGGGGTGGGGGTGGAAAGGGGTTATCTTCTAAATTATCAGGAAAATAAGAGGAAGTGATAAAGATAGAAGAAGAAGATGAAGGAGACGAAGAAGAAGAGAAGAAAATGCGGAAAAAGAAAGAAAAAATGCGAAAATAAAGAAAAAAAGAGAAGAAAACGAACAAGAAAATAGAAAAAAAATAATAAATGAAGAAAAAAAACAGCCAGGATTAGTAAAATATAAAGCAGATGTTTTATTCATTTTTGCCAATTTCACATTTTCCAAGCTATATATGTGGATTTCACGTTCCTGAATTATCATGAGGATAATAATTAATGATTCCTTCGTGATTTTTTTCTTTTTTCCTTTTTTTTTTTTGGTTATCCTGGTCGGGTTTTCCCTCTCTCTCTTATTGTCCTTCTTCTTTTCACAATTCTCTATTTTATCATTTTTCTTCCTTTTTCTTCTTTTTATAATTCCCTATTATTACTATCATCTTTCCTTCCTTTTTTTTCTTTTTATAATTCTCTATAATTTTACCATCTTTCTTTCATTTTTCTTTTCTTTTTATAATTCTCCCTTATCTTATCTTTATTCCTTAATTCTTCTTTTTCTTCTTCTTTTGTTATTCGCATTCTTTTTCTTCTTTCCACTTTTATTATTCTGTTCTTTCATTTCTTTCTCATTTCTTTTTTTTTTTTCTGGGTCAGGTCTTTTCTTCTTTTCCTCTTCTTTTTCCCTCCTCCTCTTTTAATCCTTCTCTTTTATTTCCTTTTCTCTTTTCCTTTCTCTTCTTTCTAAGCTGAGGGTTTCTTCTTCCTTCCTGTTCCTCCTCCTCTTTCTTTAAATCCTTCTCCTTCATTCCAGTTCATTCTTCTTTTCTTTCTGAACTTCTTCTTCTTCTTCTTCCTTCTCCTTTCTCTTCTTCTTCTTCTTCTTCTTCTTCTTCTTCTTCTTCTTCTTCTTCTTCCTTTTTCCCTTCTTCTTTTCCTCCTCCTCCTACTCCTCTTCCTCCTCCTCTTCTTCCTCCTCCTTCTTCTCCTCCTCCATTTCTCATCCATCTCTTTCATTTCCATTTCCTCTATTCCCTTCTTTTCCCTTTCCGAGCCAGAAGAAAGCGAAGTGTTCGGGTTAATGAATTGTAAACAATCATTAACCTATGAACCGTATCCATGTTGACAAATATAGAGAAAGGTAAAGGGGAATGAAAGAAAATTTGAAAAACTTTTAATAAGATATGGGAAAGAAAGGTTCTTTGGGAGGGGTCAAATTAGCCTGTGTACAAATTTTTTTTCCCTTGGAGACGAAATTGAAAAGGGGAAGGAAGGGGGGAGAAAGAAAAGAAACAAGGAGGAGAAGGGGAAAGAGGGAGGGGAAGGAAAGTAGGTGGGAAAGAAGGAGAAGAGGAAAAAAAAGAAAAAAAAAAAAAAGGAGAGAGAAAAAATAAATAATAAAAAATATGAAAAAAAAAAGAGAGAGAGAGAAAAAAAAGACCCTTCTCCTACCCCTTCCCTCTCCCATCTCCCTCCCCCCAAACCCCTTCCCCCTCCCCCCCTCTTCACGGCACCAACCCCCCCTTTTTAACATTATTTCTATTGTTCGCAGGAAGTGAGAAAGTTGCATGATAAAGGAACAAGGTTGCATGACTTGGGACGTTTTGCGTGCATGTGTCGCCTTACGTTTTGTGTGTGTGTGTGTGTGTGTGTGTCTATGTTGTGAACTGTTTACCTTTTTTGTGATTTTTTTTTTTTTTTTTTTTTAAGAAGAGAGTGAAATATTATTTTTTTGTGATTGTTTTATCAATTTTTGTTTTAAAGAGAGAGAAAGAGAGAGAGAGAGAGAGAGAGAGAGAGAGAGAGAGAGAGAGAGAGAGAGAGAGAGAGAGAGAGAGAAAAAGAGAGAAAAAAAATAAATTGAACCATGGAAATTATTTACCAAATATCAGTTATATTTAATTTTGTTGTACTGATGTTGGTAATCAGAATCGAAGAGGAGGAGGAGGAAAAGAAGGAAGAGGAAGAAGAAATAGAGGAGGAGGAGGAGGAGGAGGAGGAGGAGATGAAGAAGACGAAGACGAAGGAGAAGATGAATGACGTAGAGAAGAAGGAAGAGGAGGAACAAGAGGAGAATGAGGTGGAGGAGATAGAGAGAACGAGGGAATGACATAGAAAGCATAAAAGGAGGGTAAGGATGAGGAGAATGAGAAGTAAGAGAGGAGAAAGAGAAAAAAAATGAAGAAAGAGAGTAGAATAGAAGGAAGAAAAGGAAGGAGTGAAAAAAAACACAAAGAAGAAAAAAACGTCTCAGGGAAAGAGAAAAAGCAGGAAAAAAAAAAACAAGAACAGGAAAAAAAAGACTAAGAAGGAAGGAAGAAGAAAGGAAGGACGAAGGAGACGTCGCCAAGAACAAGAAGAACACACAGGGGGGAAGACATGGTGAACACCCAGAGCTAGGGAACCGTTCACAAACTCAGCGATTTCTCATGGTGAGTGTGCACAAACACCCCATGGAACGACAGCGGTAACGGAGTGTGTGTTCCTTGTGACTTTAGAAAGGCAGCTGTGGGGGAGTAGCATGAGGTTAGCAATGGCGGGCTAGGCAGGAGATTTTTCATTTTTTATTTTGTTTCTTTTTTTTTTTTGAGTAGTGATGCGTCTTTTTTTTTTTCTCTCTCTCTCTCCTTTTTTTCTTTTTTTTTACGAGACAAAGACAAATGCCAGAATGAGTCTGACAAAATACGAATAGATTAAAAATAAAAAAAAATCGATCGATAAGTTACCTCCCACATCTTCCCCCCCCCCCCCCAAAAAAAGAAAAAAGAAATATATAATATATATATATATATATATATATATATATATATAGAGAGAGAGAGAGAGAGAGAGAGAGAGAGAGAGAGAGAGAGAGAGAGAGATAAATACATAAAAAATAGAAAAACAGGAGAAAAACACCCACCTGCAGAGTCACACGAAAATCCAAGTTGGCAATCGCTGATAGGACTTCCTGGGTGACAGTTACTCTTTTTAGGGGTCCTCTTTTCTCTCGGTTTTTGGGCCATTACTCACGCAGCGCCGAGTCCCGAAGCCCGTCATATGGGAATCCACCCATGGCGACGCCAGCCCCTCGCCCATACGGCTAATATCCACGTCGCGAAACGCCAGAGGAACCCCACTCGAACGGCCATCCCCGCGCCATAGTTTTGAGGGGGGACTTAAGAAATTTT
>NC_091569.1:38679369-38681869 GCF_042767895.1 Penaeus vannamei | reverse complement strand
CTTTAGTTTTTAATGTTTTTTTTTATCATTTCTTTCTTTTCTATTTCTTTTTCTTCTTTTTTTTTCTAATGTTCTCTTGAAGAAATGGTCAGGTGGACTCGCCGGAAACGTGTACAGTAAGACATAATATACATATCTATATCTATCTATCTATATATTGCAATAAAGACAATGATCATTTAAATTGATGACTGATAGATCTCGCACCTTCAAAATAATGATAATGATGATAATGATGATGATAAACAAATGAATATATAAAAAGTCTAAAGACACGTATATATATATTTTTTTTTTCAAGACAGTATTTCAAAATGAACTTATTTCATCCTTTCGATATTTTTTTCGGTCATGGTAAGAAATTTGAAAAATTCCTCTGACATTCTTCATACAAAGGACCCAGCTATCAGTTCGCCCACGACCAACCAACCAGCTATGGAAGGCTAACGTAGAGGGACTTTGTGCGTGTGTGTGTGTATGGAGAGGGGGGGGGTGATATGTGTGTGTGTGTGTGTGTATGGAGAGGGGGGCTGATGTGTGTGTGTGTGTGGAGAGGGGGAGAGTGATGTGTGTGTGTGTGTGTATGGAGCAGGGTGATGTGTATTTGTGAGTCTATGGAGGGGGGGGGAGAGGGGGCTGATGTGTGTGTGCGTGGTGGGGGGGGGGTGATGTGTGTGTGGTTGGTGTGTGTGTGTGTGGAGAGAGGGGAGGGGGTGATGTGTGTGTGTGTGTGAGGTGAGAGGGGGGGGTGATGTGTGTGTGTGTGTGTGGGATGGAGGGGGGTGATGTGTGTGTGTGTGTGTGTATGGGGGGGATGATGTGAGTGTGTGTGTTTGTGTGTATGAAGGGGGGTGATGTCTGTAAGTGTGTATGGAGGGTGGGGTGATGTGTGTGTGGAGAGGGGGGGGTGATGTGTGTTGTGTGTATGGAAGGGGGGGCTGATGTGTGTGTGTGGAGGGGGGCTGATGTGTGTGTGTGTGTGTGGATGAGGGGGGTGATGTGTGTGTGTGTGTGTGTATGAAGGAGGGGGGTGATGTGTGTGTATGTGTGTATGAAGGGGGGTGATGTGTGTGTGTGTGTGTGTATGAAGGGGGTGATGTGTGTGTGTGTGTGTGTATGGAGAGGGGGGTGATGTGTGTGTGCGTGTGTGGAAGAGGGGGGTGATGTGTGTGTGTGTGTGTATGGAGGAGGGGGTGATGTGCGTGTATGTGTGTATAGAAGGATGTGATGTGTGTTGTGTGCATGTGTGAATGCTTACGTGAATGCTTATGTATGTGGGTGATTATATTTGTGTATGTGTCCGTGTTTGTGTCTGTGAATGTGCGCGTTCGCTTATGTGAGTGAGTGTTTGTGCAAATGTGTGTGTGTGTGTGTGTGAATGCGTGTGTGCTTCGTCACTGTCGGTGCGATAGGCCCGAGTACACTGCTGGTGGTTTTTATGTGTGCTATAATGAATGGTCTTCTGTGGTTTATAGCGATGTGGGCCGGAGCGTTACTGATTTTTTTTTTTTTTTTTTGGGGGGAGGGGGGAGGTTGAAGACGGTAAATGGAGAGTGGGAGACGAGATGTGGGGGGGGGAGGGGGGTGTTTGGTGTGTTTTTGCATTCTTTATCTTGTATGCTTTATATGATTTTTTTCTTTTTTTTTGGTGAAAGGGAGGGTGTGTGTGTGTGTCTGTATGTGTATATATGTTTGTGTGTTTTAGTGAATTAGTGAGTGAATTAGTTGCTACGTGTATGTGGATGTGTGTGTGTGTGTGTCTGTGTGCATGTGTGTGTGTATGTGTATGAGTGTGCGTTTGTGCACACACGCGCACGTGCGCGTGTGTATGTGAATGAGTTTGCGTTTTTGCGTGTATGTGTGTGTGTATCTGAATGTATCTGTGTGTGAATGTCTCTATGCGTACACGTATGTCCGTATACGTACACACACCTATCCTTTTTACCTCATCTTAACACCACACAACACCCCCACCCCCCACCCCCCCACACACACCCCAAAATAAACACCAAAACACCCAAACAACTTACAGTGTAGTTGCAGTCAGTCTGTACCCACGACGAGGAAATTATATTCACGATCTATTAGGCATAATAGAGGAAGGAGCAGATAGGCCTAAGTTATAGGCCCTCTCGTAAGACTTCCGTTGTTTGTTCTCTACACCGCAGACTTCCGGGATAAGCCAGGTGTATTTTGGGGCTTGTGTGTCTTAAGCTCGGGTGCAAATGCGATAAGAACAGTAAATAAGAACGGTGAGAACGATATAAAATAACTCTAACAAACTATGATAATAGTAGAAATAGCATGGACTAAGAATAAGAATAGTAGTAAGAAGAATAGCAATAATAATAACAGTTATGAGAAGGAATACCAGGAACTATAACAATCATGATAACAAGAACAGTAACATTAACGAAAACAATGGATATTAGAACAATAATAACAAAGAATAACAATGACAATAAAGGACAAAAGTATACAAAAGAATACAAAAGCAAAA
>NC_091569.1:38674369-38676869 GCF_042767895.1 Penaeus vannamei | reverse complement strand
GCCCACCCCCCGCCCCTCTGCGCCCACCATACCTGCCTTCCCAGCCCACCCCCCGCCCCACTCTGCGCCCACCATACCTGCCTTCCAGCCCACCCCCCCGGCCCCCTCCTGCGCCCACCATACCATGCCTTCCAGCCCACCCCCCGCCCCCCTCTGCGCCCACCATACCTGCCTTCCAGCCCACCCCCCCCCCGCCCCCTCTCTGCGCCCACCATACCTGCCTTCAATACCCCCGCCCCCTCTGCCCACCATACCTGCCTCCTCTCCAGCCCCACCCCCCGCCCCCTCTCTGCGCCCACCATACCTGCCTTCCAGCCCACCCCCGCCCCTCTCTTAGCGCCCACCATACCTGTGCCTTCCAGCCCCACCCCCCCGCCCCTCTCTGCTTACCATGTATTCAAGCCCACCCCCACTTCCCCCTCTTATTTTCATACCTGCCTTCCAGCCCACCCACCCCGCCCCCTCTGCGCCCACCATACCTAGCCTTCCAGCCCACCCCCTGCCCCTCTCTGCGCCCACCATACCTGCCTTCCAGCCCACCCCCGCCCTCTCTGCGCCCACCATACCTGCCTTCCAGCCCACCCCCGCCCCCCTCTGCGCCCACCATACCTGCCTCCTTCCAGCCCCACCCCGCCCCCTCTGCGCCCACCATACCTGCCTTCCAGCCCCACCCCCCGCCCCTCTCTGCGCCCACCATACCTGCCTTCCAGCCCACCCCCCCGCCCCCCTCTGCGCCCACCATACCTGCCTTCCCAGCCCACCCCCCGCCCCCTCTGCGCCCACCATGCCATGCCTTCCAGCCCACCCCGCCCCCTCTCTGCGCCCACCATTATTACCTGCCTTCCAGCCCACCCCCGCCCCCTCTACGCCCACTGCCTACCTGCCTTCCAGCCCACCCCCCTGCCCCCTCTGCGCCCACCATACCTGCTTATCCTCCAGCCCACCCACCCCGCCCCCTCTGCGCCCACCATACCTGCCTTCCAGCCCCCATCCCCCCTGCCCCCTCTGCGCCCACCATACCTGCCTTCCAGCCCACCCCCCGCCCCCTCTGCGCCCTACGCCCATGCCTGCCTTCCAGCCCATCCCCCCACGCCCCCTCTGCGCCCACCATACCTGCCTTCCAGCCCACCCCCGCCCCCTCTGCGCCCACCATACCTGCCTTCCAGCCCACCCACCGCCCCTCTCTGCGCCCACCATACCTGCCTTCCAGCCGCCCCCCCCTCTGCTTGCCACCATGCCCATGCCTTCCAGCCCACCCCCGCCCCACTCTTAGCGCCCACACCAACACCTGCCTTCCAGCCCACCCACCCCGCCCCCCTCTGCGCCCTGCACCATACCTGCCTTCCAGCCCACCCCCCCGCCCCCCTCTGCTCCACCATACCTGCCTTCCAGCCCCACCCCCCGCCCCCCTCTGCGCCCACCATACCTGCACTTCCAGCCCACCCCCCGCCCCCTCTGCGCCCACCACTTACCTGCCTTCCAGCCCACCCCCCGCCCCCCTCTGCGCCCACCATACCTGCCTTCCAGCCCACCCCCCGCCCCCCTCTGCGCCCACCATACCTGCCCCTTCCAGCCCACCCACCCCGCCCCCTCTGCGCCCACCATACCTGCCGTTCCAGCCCACTCCCACCCCCGCCCCCCTCTGCGGCCCACCATACCTGCCTTCCAGCCCACCCCCCGCCCCACTCTGCGCCCACACATACCTGCCTTCCAGCCCACCACAACCCGCCCCTCTCTGCGCCCACCATACCTGCCCCTTCCAGCCCACCCCCCGCCCCTCTCTGCGCCCACCATACCTGCCTTCCAGCCCACCCCCCCGCCCCCTTCTGCGCCCACCATACCTGCCTTCCAGCCCACCCACCCCGCCCCCCTCTGCGCCCACCATACCTGCCTTCCAGCCCACTATCTCTCCCCTTCCTCAGCTTGAGACTAACCATATCATAACCCTCTCCTTTGGCATTAATATTCACCGCTTCCTGCCTATCCACCAAACATCCGTTTTGTTACTTCCTGTTTAGTTTATTGACTCTGTTTTCCTCTGGCTGTTTCTGTTTTGCGTTTTTCTTTATTCCTCTTTCTCGTTATCGTGCTTTCGCGTTTGTGTCCTTTCCTATATTCTGTTTTTGTGATTGTTATTATTTTCCTTCTTTTTGTATGATTTTTTTTATTTTTTATTTTATTTTTTGTTTATTATTATATTTTTTTTTTGCGGAAGAGAATGCGACCCCCCCCCCCTCCCCCCAAAATAATAGTAGGCCTATTCACTATTTCTTCTTTCTCCTTCCCCTTTTTCTTAATTCCCTTGTTTACTTCTTCGCAGATGCTTGTTGATTGGCATCTTATAAAGTCTTCTTATGCTTTTTCTATCTCTTTTCTCTTTTCTTTTTTCTTTTTTACGTTCTTGTCTAATTTCTTAATTAATCCTTCCGTTTCTTATCCCTCTGTTTCTACCTGTGTCCTCACCTGTTGCCTTCTCTAGTTTCTCTCTCTTTTCTTCATT
>NC_091569.1:38659369-38661869 GCF_042767895.1 Penaeus vannamei | reverse complement strand
CATTGCCATTACCTTTATCACTACACTTATTACTGTTATCATTAGGATTGTTACTATCATTATCATTTTTATTGTCATCATCATTATCATCATCATATATTTAGATAAATATATACATATATACATAGATACATACATATATATATATATATATATATATATATATATATATATATATATATATATATATATGTATATATATATATATATATATATATATATATATATATATATATATATATATATTTATGATGTATATGATATACATGCATACATATACATATATATACACACATATATACATATACATATATATAGGCACACAGAGGAATACTATCTTGGTCAGAGATTATAGAACAGAATGAATAACGAAGAACAAGGTTGGGAAGGTCATCTGGCTGCCCCTCCCCCCCCCCACCCCACCCCAACCCCAATCCCATTCCCTAAAAAAAAAAAAAAAAAAAAAAAAAGTAGTGCCCCAAGCGGTACGATCACTTCCATCACAGCTTCGACAGCAGTCGGTTAGGGGCTCGTGTTCCATAAATAACTTCCTGAGGTCTCGCTTCGCTCCTGTAGGAATCGGACGGGGGGAGGGTGGAGGTGGGGGTGGGGGGGTGGAGACTGAGACTCAATGTTTGAGGGAGGAAAGAGAAAAATGAAGTATGATAAACAGGAAGAGAGGAGATGATGCAGATTGAAAATGATGATGTTGATCATAATAATGACAAACATGATAATTCTGTAAATGATAATAATATCAGTGATAATGATAACAATGATAACAGTGATAATGATAACAGTGATTATAATAGCAATAATGATAACAGTTATGATAATAATGATAATGATAACAACGATAATAACAATAGCAATAATGATAATTGTAAGGACAATGATAATACAAGTGATAACAATAATCAACTTGTATATACATTAGACAAAGAGAATCTATGAATTGAAACAAACTATGAGTATAATCTACTAGATTTGCTAAAACTAATTATTCATTAATTTTTATCTTTTTGTTCTATATTTCTATTTGATCAAATCATATCCGTCATTATATTATCCAAACCTTATCTTTCCTTTTTTCATTTTTTGATAAGACAAGAAAAACCTTTCATTG
This sequence comes from Penaeus vannamei, assembly GCF_042767895.1. Lineage (NCBI taxonomy): Eukaryota > Metazoa > Arthropoda > Malacostraca > Decapoda > Penaeidae > Penaeus > Penaeus vannamei. The sequence goes on along the minus strand of NC_091569.1, from coordinate 38,660,743 downwards.
AAAGAACTTATAAAACTGATATTACACAACATGCAAGATTTAAAGCAAGACGTGTCAACTCCATTCCATTTATTCATCTTTATTTCATCAATTCATATTTCCTATATACTTTTTTTTTTTTTTTTTTTACTTTTTTCAGTAATCGCATCTTTTCAAGGAAGTTGTTGAGAGAGAGAGAGAGAGAGAGAGAGAGAGAGAGAGAGAGAGAGAAAGAAAGAGAGAGAGAGAGAGAGAGAGAGAGAGAGAGAGAGATAGAGAGAGAGAGATTGAGAGCGAGAGAGAGAGAGAGATTGAGAGAGAGAGAAAGAGAGAGAGAGAGAAAGAGAGAGAGAGAGAAAGAGTGAGAGAGAGAGAGAGAGAGAGAGAGAGAGAGAGAGCGCAAGTACACAAAGTAAAGATGGCAACAGACATTTAATAATAGGACTAGGAAGACTTTTTCAAACAAGTCATTAAATGGTTGTGGTTTAGGGACGAAACGAGGCCAAAGAAGGTTCAATTATGTGATAATGATTGTTATGATGATAATGGTGATGGTGATAACAATAATAATAATAATGATGATGATGATGATAATGGTGATAGCAATAATAGTAATAATGGTAATTATGATGATGATGATGGTGATAACAATAATAGTAATAATAATAGTAATGATGATGGTGATGAGAATGGTGATGGTGATAACAATAATGATAATAATGATGATGATAATGGTGATAGCAATAATAGTAATAATGGTAATTATGATGATGATGATGGTGATAACAATAATAGTAATAATAATAGTAATGATGATGGTGATGAGAATGGTGAGAGTGATAGCAATAATAGTAATAATAATAGTAATGAAGATGATGATAATGGTGATGGTGATAGTAATTATAGTAATAATGATGGTAATAATAATGATAATAATAATGATAATGCTGATAGTGAGAACAATAATGATAATGATGATGAAGGTGATGAATAGATATGTAAACTGGGGGAAATAAAAGAAATTCAAATAATTAGATAGCAGAAAATGAAAAGAAAATAAGAATAAAATGTGTATGGTTATAGATGTTGAAGAATACGTCTAAACTTCACACAAAAAATGAATTAAAAAATAAATGTGATTGATAGATTAAAGCAGAAAACAATATGAGGAAACAAATTCAATTAAGAAAGAGTAAAAAGACAAAGCAAAATAAATAAGATGAAGAAAAGACAGATGGAAGAGTAATAAAATGATTAAAATTAGATATCAAATTATATCATAAGTTGCAAAATGCATTATGTACGGGGACAACAAATAAATAAATAGATAAATAAAAAAAATCATAATAATTCGGATGGGAAGAAATGCTTAGTTTTTCATAAATAATTTCCTTA
>NC_091569.1:38634369-38636869 GCF_042767895.1 Penaeus vannamei | reverse complement strand
AGCTCAATAAAAGAAGGAAAAAAAAAGTCTTAAGTAACATGAATGTAGGTGGTTGAAGTTTTATTTTATCTTTGTCTTTCCCTCATTTTCATTTTTTTTTCTCTCTCTCTTTCTAATTCTTTCTCTGTTCTCTCACTCCTTTCTCTTCTCTCTTTCACTCTTTTCTCGCTCTTTCTCTTTTTCTTTTTCTTTCTCTCTCTCTCTCTTTCTCTCCTTTTCATCTCTCTCTCTCTGTCTCTTGTCTCTGGCTCTGTCTCTGTCTGTGTCTGCCTCTGTCTCTCTCTCTCCCTCTCCCTCTGCTGCTTCTCCCTCACTCTCTCTCTCTCCCTCCCTCCCTCCCTCCCTCTCCCTCACTCTCTCTCCCTCCCTCTCTCTCTCTCTCTCTCTCTCTCTCTCCCTCTCTCCCTCTCTGTCTGTCTGTCTCTCTGTTTCTCTCTCTCTCTCAACTTAAGATATTGCTCTCAGGAGATAAAGAAAACGAAAATAGCATGGCAATAAAAGTATAAATGAGTAACATTATCTCTTGTCCCTTTGTGAGATTCCAACGAACTTAATTTTATCATTAATATCCATTTAAAGGGATTCAGTAGTTTTATGACACTCTTGATGTAAATACTACACCTCCTTATTTTATTTTTTCTTTCTTTCTCTTTCGATAAAAAAAAAAAAATGCGGTCTCAGGTTTTTTGTACGTTTTCGTCATATTATATCTCTTTCTTGTCTCTTCACATACGATTGAAGGTGATTGAAGTGTGCAATAAAGCTAAAATTAAGAAAAGGAAAAATCTTTGCTTCACTCGAGCCTAAAGCAACACCACCAAAATCGGATTTTTTTTATGTCAACGCTCTTCAACAAGAAAAAAAATAAATAAACACCAATATTTTTCTTGTCCGACTCGACTGACCTCAAACGAGGGGCAGAATACGACGGAAGAAGGAAATATATATACAAGTTGCTTATCAAAGGGAAAGGAAAAGAAATTACTTGTCTTTTGTTCAGATAATCAAGTGGAAATTTACCACTAATAATATTGGAAGCAACATTATGACGAGTCTAGTGTTAAGAAAAAGTTATAGATATCTTATAAAAAAGTCTAGTTATGAAGAATTCTAGATTTAGGAAGAAAGGCTTATTGCTAAAAAAAAAAAAAAAAAAAAGTCTAGTTTTAAGAACAAAATCAGGTTTCAAAAAAAGTTTAATGAAAAAGTCTATCTATATCAAAAAGTCGTTATAATATTTTAGTTGTATGTCTAGTTATAAAAAGTTTAGCTATGGAAAAAAGTCTATTTAAACATTAAAAATTCGTTATAAAATTCCAGTTATAAGTCTAGTTATAAAAAAGTTTAGCTAAGAAAAAAGTCTATCTAAATAAAAAAAAAACGTTATAAAATTCCAGTTATAAGTCTAGTTATAAAAATATTTGTCGTGAAAAAGTCTATTTATATTAAAAAGTCATTATAAAATTCTAGTTATAAGTCTAGTTATAAAAAAGGTTAGTTATAAAAAAGTTGTTATAAAAAATCTTGTTATAAAAAATATCTAGGAAAAATATGTAATTAAAAAAAGTAATCATAAAAATAATCGTTATAAACATAAAAAAAAAGAAAGAAAGAAAAAAAAAACTTTACCATTGTTTAACACTTATTTTGGAAAGACAGTATATTTTAGCTTATAATCAGATAGTGTATTTCGGTTGATAAATGAACTATCATTATTATTATTATCATCAATGAAACAAAAGAATCTCCTTATTCGAATAGACCATCCCCAAAAAGAAATAATAATGATGATAATAATAGTAATGATAATAATGATAATAATAATAATAGTAATAATGATAATGATAATGATAATGATAACGATAATGATAATGATAATGATAATGATAATGATAATGATAATGATGATAATAATGATAATAATGATAATAATGATAATAATAATGATAATGATAATGATAATGATAATAATAATGATGATAACAATTATAATAATAGTAATGATGATAATAACAATAGTAATAATGATAACAATGATAACAATAAACATAATGATAATAATGATAATAACAGTAAAAAAGAATGATAACAATAGTACTAATGATAACAACACGACAGGCAGCAACGGATAAAAAGAGCAATGAATTAAGAGCTGTTCGTAGTAAAACACAAATAATTACTTTTAAGAAGCAGTTTAAGAAAATAATGTATATATGTAACATAGGAACACTTTCTTTGGTTATTCCTCAGGACAGAATGAACATTTATGATGAGAATGTCCGTCCGCCAAAACATATTTATCATTTTCCCAAGATGTTTGCAACTGCACAAAAATTGCTCTAAATGACCGCAAAATTTGTGAATGAAAATGCAAAATACCCGCTGATGCATTTTTTTCTACCTTTCATTTTAGAAACATATATATATATATATATATATATATATATATATATATATACAGTATATAATATACCTTTTCTCAATTTCCCCTATTTTTTTT